>NC_058406.1:125787181-126049105 GCF_002201575.2 Neomonachus schauinslandi | reverse complement strand
GTTTTTTTCAAGATTTTATTTATTTATTTGACAGAGAGAGAGAGAGACAGCGAGAGAGGGAACACAAGCAGGGGGAGTGGGAGAGGGAGAAGCAGGCTTCCCGCCGATCAGGGAGCCCGATGCGGGACTCAATCCCGGGACTCCAGGATCATGACCTGAGCCGAAGGCAGTTGCTTAACCAACTGAGCCACCCAGGCGCCCCTGTAACTAGTATCTTTTTTTTTTAAGTTTATTTATTTAAGTAATCTCTACACCCAACGTGGGACTGGAACTCACGACCCTGAGATCAAAAGTTACATGCTCTTCTGCTCTTCTGACCGAGCCAGCCAGGCGCCCCTATAACTAGTATCTTTTAAAACATTCATGTGAGACATATGTTATCTTCTTGGATTAAAAAAATTTATTGTATAATTTCACCAGATGTTTTAGATTCAATAATATTTAGATTTAATATACCAAGTAAACTTAATTTGAATCTCCAAATGTTGATAGAAAATCTTCTAATTTTTAAATTTTATTTTATTTATTTATTATTTTAATTTTTTTATGTTTTATATATTTTTTTAAGTAGGCTCCACACCCAACGTGGGGCTTAAACTCATGACCCCAAGATTAAGAGTCCCATGCTTTATTGACTGAGCCAGCCAGGCACCCATCTAATTTTTAAATTTTAGATCTTTTGATTTGCCTATTTACAAGAGAATATTGGGTAATTTTATGAAGTAGTTTAATTATTTTTTTTTTTCTGGTGTGTTTGTCCATGTTAAAAAATGAAGTATGCATCTTAATTTTTTAAAAATGTTCATTTAAACTTTAAATGATCAAATTAAGATATAGAATATTAAAATTAATTTACATTTTAAAATGATTAGCAAATAGTCTTGACTTCCTAAGTTTTAAATTCTGGTGTATAGGCCATAAATTATAGCTTTAATAACAAGTTTTGCTTAATTTTTATGAAATGATTTTATTATGTTGTAGCATAAGAGGATAACTGTTCTTTTCTTTTTAAGATTTATTTATTTATTTTAGAGAGCAAGAGAAAGAGCACATACTCAAGCAGGGGGAGGGGCAGAGGAGAGGGAGGAGAATCTCAAGCAGACTCCCCACTGAGCATGGAGCTCAATGTGGGGCTCAATCTCACAACCCTGAGGTCATGACCTGAGTCAAAATCAAGAGGCGAATGCTTCTGAGCCACCCAGGCACCCCAGGGGATAACCACTCTGATAACTGAGATGACTGTACCTGTCAGAACTAATGCAGTTTATCTTTTCCATGATACATTCCAAGATATGTAAAAATCACATAAATGTGGGTTAATTCACATTATAAACATGCAAAAATGCAAAGGAATATGCACAAGAATCTCCTTTTATTCCTCTTTCCCAATCTTATTCCAATTACAGAATTTATTGGTGTTGTATATATTGGGAAGTATATATATTCAACCACATATAAATACGTTGTTTTGGTTTGTTTGATTTTTTACTTTGATATTACATATATGTATATGTATATATATTTACATACTCATGTATATGTATATTTCTGCAGCAGCTTGCTTTACTCATTTTTTTTTATAAGATTTTTATTTATTTAACAGAGATAGAGAGAGAGCACAAGTAGGCAGAGCGGCAGACGGAGAGGGAGAAGCAGGCTCTCCGCCGAGCAGGGAGCCCAATGTGGGGCTCGATCCCAGTACCCTGGGATCATGACCTGAGCCGAAGGCAGCCGCTTAACCGACTAAGCCACCCAGGCGCCCGCTTTACTCATTTATAAAAATATTTCTTGGAGTTCCTTTTATGCCAGCACATATAGCTCTGTATCATTTTTAGCTACCGCATAGTATTTCATTATAGGGCTGTGCCATAATTTATTTAAACATTTTCCATTTAGTCTTTTTCCTTAAATTTTTGCTATTATAAATAATGCTGAAATGAAGATACCTGGACATACATCTTGAAGCATATATATATGGCAAGTTCTGTAAAGTAAATGCAAAGACTTAAAGATGAGACTTTTCTCTCTTCCTTGAGAGACAGCTGGGCTGGTCCTGAGCCCCCACCTCTGGGCTCTCCTCCTTTGGAGATCATTTCTCTTTCTTCCCCAGTCCAAAGGCCCTGGGAGTATCTGACCTGGTGACCTGACCCTTAAGCCCTTTTAGCTGCATCATTTCCTGTTTCATAATGAGGCTGGAAGATTGAATGTCCAGAATCATGTACCAGTTCCCCTGCTGTGGGTGTCTGCAATGCGGGTTCAGGGATGTGACAACTCAGAAGTGGGTTTCTCAGGGACGTGCTGGTTGAATGCAGTAGAAACCATAATGTAGCACTGTACTGCAGATACTTTGCGCATTTAGTAGATTCTTGCGTTTTAGCAAAGAATAACATTGTTTTAATTAAAAAAAATGTAAACAATTTATCTTAAGCAGTTTTTAGAACAGGAGTCATAGGTTGGGTTTTTCTTGTAAGGTTATTTGTGTCTGGATATGTTTTCTGTTACTTTATTAAATTTCCTCATCCTACTTGAAAAATTTTCAGTAACCCCAAATCTGTTTAATAAAGGGGGTGATTTCTAATCAGTCATCAGGTTTTTCTGTTTTTATTCTCTATTCAGTAGTCTCGAATATTGCTGAATGGCTATTTCCAGTTCATTTCAAAAACAATTCAATCTTATTTTATTTTCCATCCCTTATTTATAACATTCATTTGTCATTTTTGTCATTTTGTAGACCTACCAAGAGCAGCTGTCAGGATCTTAAGCAACATGACATTCCTTTTTGTGAGTTTGTCATACACAGCTGAGAGTGCCATTGTAACTGCTTTCATTACCTTCATTCCCAAGTTCATCGAATCACAGTTTGGTATCCCAGCTTCCAATGCCAGCATCTACACTGGTAAGGCACTGCCGTTAGAGCTCCTTGAAAACATGATCATTTTTGACCACTAACCTAAAATGCAATGAGTGAGGAGAAAGTTCATTCTAACATCAAAGTGTTGAATAAATTCATTAACAGCTACCTGCCTCCCCTCACCCTCCACCCCCATTTTAGGAGGAGAAGGTCTTTGAATGTTTTCTTGTTGACTCAGATGGTGTTACTGTGTGCCATTTTTTACCAACTGTCTTTTGGGAAGGGAGAACTTTGCATAATTATGTTTTTATGGTTCTCAGTTAAAAAGAATGAAATGGGCAATGGCATTCAAATTTAAATCTGAATATATCTTTTTATGGGTGGCATGAGTCAAATTAAAAAATGATTGAAAAAATTTTAAATGGATGATCTGAAATAGAGATGATCAGGTGCATGGTATCAGGATTTCCCCTTCAATAATATAAACAGATTTTGACTGAATTACAAGAGATGCTTGACTTTATAAGGAAATCTATGAATTTTGTTTTAGATGGTGTTTTATGTCTGGGAAAATGATTTTTGGAGACGATGATATGGGTACCTATTGTATGTAGTACTCAAATCTTTTTTCATAATAAATTGAGGGGGAGACGAACCATGAGAGACTATGGACTCTGAGAAACAAACTGAGGGTTCTAGAGGGGAGGGGGGGAGGGGGCATGGGTTAGCCTGGTGATGGTTATTAAGGAGGGCACGTATTGAATGGAGCACTGGGTGTTATGCACAAACAATGAATCATGGAACACTACATCAAAAACTAATGATGTTTTGTATGGTAACTAACATAACATAATAAAATAAAATTAAAAAAAAATAAAACTCACTATGACCATAAAAAAAAATTGGGTGTTTAGAAATGTGGGAACACTAATTCTCAGATATTGGGGGAATTTTCAGTGTATTATATCGTAATATTTTGGATATATCTTTAGTGGTTTCAAAGACGGTCAAATGACTGTATCTGCCTAAGTCTTAACTATTAATAAAATATTATTTAAATAGTAAAGTGCAGATTTATGATAACTTTTCTGATGACGCTGACTCCCACTTCATCCTCCACATCCACATTCAAGCTTAGTAGCTTGAATTATCTGAAAATTAACAAGCAAAGTTATATTATTATAGAAAGAGAAGTTGACTTGAAATATTTGGGTAATCACTTTGTTCTCTTCTTTCACTTTGCACATGAAAAGACATACATTTGGGTTGTGGGTCCACGATCGCAAATATTTTTATAAAGAGTATACTGCTTTGGATCATTGTAATGGTCACCCAAAAATATGTTTTTCTCTATTTGTGTTTCAGAAATATATGTTTTCCTTGTATTAAGGTAAAATTTACAGATTACTTAACAGTTTGTCAGAAAATCTGAATGACACATTTCTAGTTTAATTCTTACACTAACCCTTTGTTTGAGTGACAATTCTTGGTCAGGGAAACCGAGAGTTGTCTTGTAGCTAGATCTGAAGCCACACATCTGATAAATGTAGAGTAGTCTCAAGCATTTCCCTAACTAAGTTTCAGTATTAGTAAGTGTTACTGGCAAGAAGAGTCATAGTCAAATAAATTTGGGACTTGCTGAGTTCAAGTATTACAGAGCTGTTTTCTATACGACTCTTCACAACCCTTACTATGCCAATGTGCATTGTGAAACTCCCAGACACAGGCTCAAGGTACTGTCTTTCCCAAATTGATTTGACCATGAAATCCAACTTTTGAATGGCATCTCTCCCATGAGCAGTTTTCTTCAGGATACACATTGAGAAACACTGCTATTCTCTCCTGTGTGTCCCTGTTCCAGCCAGAGTAGGGAGTGGAGCTGTCTGGATCATCCCATTCCCCTCCAGATGTGCCATTTTAACCAACCAGCAGTTGCTGGGGCAGTGGTACTGTACAGAGCTAGGTAGGAATTGATGCATATTGAATCATATTGACCAAGGCCATCATTTAATTATTGGTAGAGGCAGAGGCTAGACATAAGACTCCTTGTGGAAAAATAGAGTAAAGGGTTCAGCTGGACCTGGGGTGTTTGCCTGCAGAGTCGTCACTGAATATGGCCCCTTGGCGAAGGAGGGTGCAGGATTAAATAAAACTAGCTCACGGAATTTGTTCATCCCATGTTCCAACATCAGGATTAAAAAAGCAACATCACACAGTGCCAATTCCGTTCTGGTTTTGTCACCGGTAGGTTTTTTTTTTTAAACATTGTCAATGCAATTTATACTATGTTTGATAGTCTCCTGTGTTCTGATCAAATGCTTTTTTACTCCTAGCTCATACCTTTTCCTTTCTTTTCAGATAGATAACAAATATTAATGGTCAAAGATACTCAGATTAAGAGTAGAAGGTTGACTGTCATATTACAGTAAGATGAACAAGGATGATAATCTCTTTTAAAGCTCACCTTGATTTTTGAATTTTTATTAATTGAATCCTTGTTACCCTCTGAGCAGAGATTTGTATTTTTAAAGGATTCATTTAGTTTAATTGAGTCTTTTTTTCCTTTCTATGCATGTAAGTGACATGTAGAATTAAGAAGTGTATCTGAACAAGAATTTTAATATAGTTTTTTTTTTTTAAAGATTTATTTATTTAAGAGAGAGAGAGCGCAAGCAGGGGAGGGGCAGAGGGAGAGGGAGACAATCAGACTGCCTGCTGACGCTGGCTGGATCCCAGGGCCCTGAGATCATGACCTGAGCCGAAATCAAGAGTCAGACACTTAACTGACTAAGCCACCCAGGCACCCCAGGATTTTAACATAGTTTTAATTTCTCATCTGATGAAATTTTTGAGTTAAAGTTCTTTTTATTTTAATTTAAAAGGATTATTTCAATAAATACTTTGACCCTCCATAGCCATTTGCTTGTATTGTGTCATATGGTAGGGATGAAGCTCCATACATGTATCAGAACACAGGCCTTTGCTCACTTTCTCTCCCATAGCCCTTGAGCACCGGCTCTCATAGAGCTGTACCCTGTGTGTGTATGACCAGGGTGTGTGTGCGTGTGTGTGTGTGTGTGTGTGTGTGTCAGACTCAAACCAGAACCATAAGTTGTTTACAGATCTGGCTGTGTTTGTATTTATGCAACCATGAATCCAAGTTCACGTTACACCCTTCCCATTTGTGGTCTTTCTGCTAACCCATTTAGGGTCACATTTGTTGACTGAAATGAACTATTTGGAGGTTGATGTTTTGGAAAAGGCTGAAATGATGGGAAGAGCCCTGAAGGAGGAGGCAGAACAGCCTTGAATCCTGCCACTGCTGGTTACTAGCTGTGTGACTTTTGGCAAGTCATTTTACTTCCTCTACTTGAGCTAAAACTGAAGCTTACCTGTGTCATGAGGACAAGAGCTCCTCTGTCTCTATGTTCAGTGTTGTTGTGAGGATCCGATGAAGTAGTGAATAGCGATTTGTTCTGAATCTTCCCAAGGTTCAAATGGGCACAGCAATATAAATTGAAAAACACAACTTAATCATATATTATAGGAAAGGGAATTATTATTGATGATGTTGATGGTAGCGTCTTACATTTGAAGTCATGCTGCTTGAACAGGTCTGGGAATGAAATCTCTGTAATAATAATGATGATAATAAAACAGCTGCTGACTTTACTGAGTGTTTACTAAGTAGAAGACACTATCTAAGCTTCTTCATATGGACAACATTACTTAATCCATGTAACCAATGGCTATGTAGTAGGTGTTCTTGATTACGCCCATTTTCCAGATGAGGAACAAAGGTCTAGGGAGTTTTTAACAACTTGCTTACAGACATGCAAATAGTTAGATCCAGGAGACTAGTATCTTGGAGTATATAAAGATCCTATGTAATTTTTATTGAAATACTATAATAGGTCTATGCTATTTTATCATTTCCAGGCAGTTTAAATTTTTTTTAACTATTTTAGAGAAACAGTATTCTGTCTAAGATTCAACTTCCACCCTGTCTAGGGCAGCCTTTGCCACTGAGCTATGGTCAAGAACATTCATTTTCAGAGCACCAGCATCTTTCAGCATCACCTTTGTTTCCTGGGGTCCTGCCCTTGTGTGTGCAGAATTATAAGGGATTAGACGGTAGTTTGTCTTTACAAGAGAAATGGCCTTGGAGAACTCTGTTTTGCTTTTCATTGGAGAATAATCAAAATACTTATTTCTTTGGTAAGGGGATTAGGTTGGGGTGTGATTTTTTTTTTTTTAATGACTATCATTTTTATTGTTTTCTAATTAACCAAACATTTGCCATCTGTCTTCAGCTACTGATTTGGGGGTTGTTTTTAATGAGATTCAAAGCAGTGCCACTGAACTCAGACTGTAGCCCCTGGGAGTCACTGCATGCTTGGAAGTCAGAGAGACATGCACATGCTTTGATTAGCTTCATTCTTCTGCTTTTCTATACCAGTTCTTTAATTTTATAAGAATAGTTTTTAAAAATATATTTTTGTACTAATTTTATAAACGTGTACGTAGATTTTTAACATTAACATTAAACTTTTAAGTGCAAATGGACCATATTAAGTATGGCTACACTTGGCGTCACTGCCCATTTCCAAGGTCAGACAGTGACCTTGGACTTCACAAGACGTGGGCAGGCACTGAACATGATATGCTCAGGGAGAGGAGAGGAAGGTCCTTAAAAACCAACATCCTGCAGCCGCTGCTAGCATCTTCTCCCTTCTGTACTTTTAAACAATCTTGAGATAAATAGAGGCTATTAGGACCTAAGAGTGACAATTATAGGCTCTTTGTCTTTTGGGCAGAAAGGAATTTATTATACTAAATTACATGTGTTTTTCTTCGGTGCTAATTAGAACTGTTGTAGAAGGTTATAGCGGACATTAAGTCAAGATACTCAGATTCTTTTCATTTGTTGATTAGCTAGTTAATTTAAGGCATGTTTGAGTGCCTACCATGTGGCAGGTTCTAAGCCAGTGCCCTGATGGTGATGGTTAAACAGGGTTTAATTGCTCAAGAAGGCTCAGAGGCCCCAGAGTGACAACACTACACATAAGTACTCTATGACAATAGCACTGAAGTGAGAATGTACTTCCCAGTCACAGACCATCTCTGAAGGGCATGGCAGGACCCATGTCCTCTCTTATATCTGGCACCATTGACATGTACTTGGAACACCCAGGAAGCAGAGCCCAAAATGGAGTCTCAGTGGGTGTTACAAAGTATTTTTTTTTTAAGATTTTATTTATTTATTCATGAGAGAGAGAGAGAGAGAGAGAGAGAGGCAGAGGGAGAAGGGGGCTCCCAAGGAGCAGGGAGCCCGATGTGGGACTCGATCCCAGGATGCTGGGATCATGACCTGAGCCAAAGACAGACGCTTAACCATCTGAGCCACCCAGGTGCCCACAAAGTATTTTTATAATACCTTTTATATTTTAAAATATATTTTTAAAGATTTTATTTATCTGAGAGAGAGAGAGCAAGAGAGAGAGCGAGAGCATGAGCAGGGAGAGGGGCAGAGGGAGAATCAGGCTCCATGCTGAGCAGGGAGCCTGATGTGGGACTCGATCCCAGGACCCTGAGATCATGACCTGAGCCAAAGGCAGTTGCTTAACCGACTGAGCCACCCAGGCACCCTATTTAAAAATATTTTTAATATTTTTTATTTTCTGTATTTTGCTGGCCACATGGGTTCCTGCTCTGTAACCAACCTCAACATCAGAACTCTCCAGGTGATCTTAGGGAGACCAGGTACAAATCTTCATGCTCACTTTCATCACTAAACAATGCTAAAAGTTGGTACAAATCATCCCCAAACTCCTCAGATCAGGTTGCAGATCAATATATTAATCCATGTGTTTCACACCTTGGCTAGGAGTCAGTGCCACGTACATGCGCTCTCTTAATTTGGCTCAGGATGATCTTAGGCCTGCAAAGTTACCCCCAGAGCTACCCCAGGACTACGTTAGGGCGTGAGGTGAGCAGCATGTTGGCCCTCATGCCGCTAATCCATTGTGTGACTGTAGGTTCATCAGTCTTTCTTTCTAGAGAATAGTTTTTCTAATCTAGAAAACAATAATTTGGTCTGGAAGGAACTCTGTGATTTCTTCCTTTTCTAAAATCTTAGATTAAATCATTTTTTTCTAAAGCCACATGCCCGAAATGAACTTATTCTTACATTCCCCATAGAGTTGTATTATTTTCTTACAAGAGGATTAGTTATTAACCAATTCATTTCTGTGGTATTTTTGGTAATGTTGCATCACCACCAATTTTGGCCATGTCTAGCATCAACATGATCTGTTTTTCTTTCTGTGGGTGACCTGATGTAATCCACAGACAGACCTCTCTTTGGATCCCAGATCCAAGAGATTAACTAAATGCATAATTTTAGCCAAGTCACTTTACCACTCTGTTTATCATTTGTAAAATGTGGGTGATCATATCCCAGGGCTACAGAAAAAAAGTGAAATAAGATAATTCTACTTTAAAGCATTTGGTATCTGGTAGATGCTCAATAAAAATTAGTTTTCTTCCTTTACATGTTGTGAAACAGTGTTAAATTTAAATTCCTGTTAAACAGTTTTGTTAGGTTTTCTGATTTAAAACAAACTTTGTATTAATTTAATTTAGAGTGGTAACTCAAGGGTGTTTTGTTCAATTCCACCTGTTAGAAGAAGTAACACATTCAAATGAAATTATAAGGAGGGACTTCTTTAGTCTTGATCATAAGAGTAAAATAGCATAAACTTTCTGGAGCAGGGAGACAGCAAGAAGGTACTGGGAGGGATGTTCATATCACAATGCATCATGGACCCCTATCTCTCTCTCTCTGAATTTCTCTCTCTCTCAGTTGCTCTAAATCAATTCACCAAGTGATCAGCCTCCTGTTTGGCCAGTTCTCCAAATGCCCAGTATTTCTTTTGATTCTTTCCTTTATTTACCAATTTTCAGAGTAAAAATTTATATTCTAGCAAATCTGTAGAGTCACCAATAAATTTAAAGATATATTACAATGAACTCATGGCTACTTATGTTTGATGTGTTTTAATCCTTAGTAGTCATTATTCTGTTTGATGCTGTAGTTGTACAGTGTCTGGTCACTGGGAGCCCTTTCAAGTTAGCACCTGTATCCTTTGGCACAGCCTCAGTAGTCTTTGGTTTCTCGCATGACAGAAGATGACTCACTTATCTTATGTTTCCTGCCCTAGACTTAGGATCAGTCATTTCTGTAAGCAGCTGTGGTTCCTTTTAGAGGAAAAGGGTATTTGGAGATCACCATCCAGACAGTAGGGTCGCCTCATTGCTATAAGCTTGTCACTGATGCTAGGGCTTTTTTTTTTTTTTTACATAAAAAGAGGAAAACAGATCATGAGGTTATACTGATATTTTTGCTTCAAACTTAAGATTGCAGGTTATTGATTAACTTCTTTGTTATTATATTGTATCTCTTTGCTCTAATTCTGCAAATCTTTTTTCCTAATGACTATAAAATAATTTATCCAAGTGTTTATGTATGAGTGTGTGTATTATAGTTTCCAACCAAGTATCAGTATTATTGCCAACCATGAAATATGAAATTCAGTTTTAGACTTCTTTGTGGTTCTTTTGTCCACAGGCTGTGCAAAAAATACTGTGACCTGAAGTTATCTGAAATGATTCTTTTCTGGTTATGCCAGCAACCTGATAAACTGTGGAGTTTATTTGCTTTAATTTGTTTTCAGTTTTAGGGATTATTTTATTTTTATATTTTTAAGTTAATTTAAAAATTATGTAATGCATCAAAGAGGACTTGCTTCCATCCAGTTCTCTCTATAGGTAGCATTTTATTAGTTTATCCCTCTTATTTCTTTTTGAATAGGTAAGTAAATATGTGAGGGCATCTGGGTGGCTCAGTCGGTTAAGCATCTGACTTCGGCTCCAGTTGTGAGGTGGTGATCTCGGGACTGTGGAGTTGAGCCCCATGTCTGGCTCCACGCCCAGCGGAAGTCTGTCTCCCTCTCCTTCTGTCCCTTTCCCCGCTCCTGCTGTGTCTCCCTCTCTTTCAGATAAATAAATAAAATCTTTAAAAATGAATGAATGAATGAGTGAATGAATGTAGTATGTATGCAATATATGTAATATACACATCAGTGTGTTATATTGGTATCTCTCCCCTTTCTCCCCCCGGGGTAAGTACACTGTACTATAGCAGCCTCAGAGACCTTGCTCATTTCTTTTATAGCCACACAGTATAGCACGCTACTGTCTGGAAGGACATGGGGTTTTTTCCATTCTTTTGCTATAATGACACGTATCGTATCCGTATAAATAATTTCATACTAATAACCCATTTGTCTAATATACTTATTTTCTTTTTAACTATTTAATTTAATTGTCCATCTTTCAATTAGCCTTTATCCTGGCAGAGAAGCCAATTCCAGACAGGGGAGGGAAACAGAGAGCTTGTGAATATGCTTGTCAGTCCGTACCCCCCTCTTCCCCCAACAAGCCTTAGCATTTTCCCTCAGATTGCTGTAATGATCAAAAGAGAGAATCTTGCTGAAGGTTTTTTGAAAAATCCATGTAGCTTTTGGGAATCCAAATGAAATTGGGCGTCTTTCCTTCAGTATGAGTCTGTGCTCTGTTCGGCTTCCACTCTTAGCTAGGTGCAGTGATACAAAGGGGCCTTCCGATGTACTGTGGGCTGCTCTTGCTGTAGTACTGCAGCGGAGGGCCCATCTCTCCAGTTTGCAGTGGATAAAACAGGGGTAGAGGCCAGTTTTTGTGAGCTGTACACCCAACTGTCCATAATACAAGTCCATAATCTATAGATTGAGCTGGTCCTCAGAGAAGCTGCTTACATTTTAGAATTTTTATTGTACAAATTCTCTCTCCTCCAACTTTTTATGCATTGGGTAAAACATATGGTATGGTAGTTAAGAGGATCAGTTTTGGAAGGAGACAGATCTTGTTGAAATTCTTGCTCATCCTTTTTATCCATCCATCCATCCATCCGTTCATCCATTCATCCGTCCATGCACAGATATTTATAAAGCTTCTGCTACGGGCCTGGCACTGTGCAAGGTGTAGAAAAGTCATGATGAGAACACAGAGGGATCCTACCCTCAAGGACCTTGCAGTTTAGTGACCCTGTAAGGCTGCCCATGTCCCTGGACGAGTTCATTAAGTTCTGTGAGTGTTAGAGATTACGAGGATTAAGTGAGGGAATGTAGACTGTGTCCTTGGTGCAGTGTTTGGGAAGTAGCCATTAGGGATAACTCCAATACCCACTTTATGAGATACTCTCAGGAAGGGGCATCTAAGGCAGAAGAGTGAAGGCAGGACTTAGGGCAGGTGGAAACATTGATAGCAGAGGTTATGTGGGGGAAAGGGATTCAAAGAGTGAAAAAAGAGATACAAAGTGTGACTAACAGGTGTCGGGGGGAAATGAAAGAGAAAGCAAGAGATTTGATAGTAATGTGATTGAGGGATTATTTTATCTGAACTGATGGAGGCTTAGAGATGCAATATAAGTTATAAAGTACAATTGCTTTCCAAGTGTAACGCATGAAACATGAAACTGATTTCAGCTGAATCAATGTTGAGCTGGGGTAAATCTTGGTATCTCTGATTTATTCTCCATTTATTGTTCAACCTCAAATATGTCTATTTTTCACAACTCTTAGTGGGGGAAAAGACATTTTAAGTATTTTAATTTCATATATTTGAGCACGGTGCAGTGAAATGTCAGACGACCAAATCTTTGAATTAAATGAGATGTTTATTTCACTTATCTTTGATGATTACTAGTCCTTATGTCTGGGATTTGTTTCCCATGCACACTCACATGTGTGTGTGTACACAGAGAAAAATGAGGACAGACATCACTTATAAAGGCTTTTCTGGGCTCAGAGGACATTCAGTCCAGTTTTCTCCACATTTCTATATCTACATTCATCTCCCCTTGATCGCTGATGTTCAGAATGGCACAGAGGCCCCTTGAGAGCCTTAGCCATCAAAAATAATATATTTCGTTCACAGAGCAGGATTTATTTATGTATAAAAGTTGAGAAAGATTAGGGAGCTTTTGAAAAGGACTGAAAACCCAGAGGAAAGAGTGAAATGTCTGGAGCAGATGTAAGAGCCTTTCTGCTCCTACGCCCAGTAGATTTGATGAATGAATGACTGTAAATATTAATTTCTCTGGCCCTCAGTCCTCTCTTTAAATGAAAGACTGAATTAGACAACCTTTCTTCAAAGGTCAACTAGCAAACATCCCACCATCTCTCTGCATCTACCCCCTCTTGCCAATCCTGCAAAATGCTCTGATTTTTGTGAGCAGCTTCTTTTTCTAGACATTCAAGTTAGTCAATGTCTTACTGTTTTGCTTTGGTATATGTAAGATGTATTTCCTGGCAGTTAAAATCATACATATATTATATATATATATATGTATTTTTTTTTCTCTTTCTTTTTGTCTTTGTTGTGTGTGATCGAACTGAAGTTGAATTGCTACACTTTTTGGGTTTTTTTTGGAAGGACTATCAAGGAGTAAGGTAGCTTGATGATTAATTATTCTCCTTTTGAGAACTCAGGAACTTTTTACCAGGCATGATCCCATTTTTGCAGGTCCATACCCTGCTGAACTGAGGTCATCCCCAAATGCTTTGTAGTGGGCCAATATGTCATAAGAGAAAGGATATGGATTTTGGAGCCAGAGGGTCTGGGTTCAAGATCTGCCTCTGCCACTTATTAGCTATGTAACTTTGCGTGAGTTAACTAATTTCTTTGGCCTCAGTTTTACTAGTTGTGAAATGATGTAATCATACCCATTTTATAGGGCTGTTGAAGTTTTAAAAAGTTTAAAAATTACTTATTAAAAAAGGAATACAGTTAATGATACTGTAATGGGACAGATGGTAGCCACACTTGTGGTGAACACAGCATGATGTATAAACTTGCCAATTCGCTAAGCTGGTATGCTTAAAACTAATGTCACGTTATGTGTCAACTATACTCAAGTAAAAATTTTAAAAAATACTTATGTGTAAAGAACAACATAGATATTAATGAGAATGACCTTGGCTTTCCTCTCTCCTCATTAAATATTCCATCCTCTATAATAGGACAGGAGAATCAGGACTATTATGGAAAGAGATGAGGAAGAGAGAGCACAGAGTATAATATTATCCCAGTTTTATAGATAGATCAGTAGAGGTAGAAGCTCTAACTGAAGGATTCTTGGCCCCATAGGTAGTGACATCCTGGGGCTAGAGATGAACTGTTCTGACTCCCAGCTCATGCCACCATCTCTCATTTACTCAGAGATGCTTTCTGTCCTAAAAATCACATCCAGAGTCAAAGAAGATCTTAGCCCTTGAGCATGGCCAGGATATGGTTATTACCACACAGGCAAGGAAATACCTTACTCTTTTCAACTAAACAGTAAAACAGGGGCTTAAACATTATTAGAAGTTGAAGTAACGTCTTTTTGTAACCTGAACCATCTCATGATGGACCACAGAAAATTTGCTTTGCTGTCAGGCTCAACTTCCCCTTGTGGTGTTTTCATTAGTTAGAAGGTAAAACGTGGGGGGCGCCTGGGTGGCTCAGTCATTAAGTGTCTGCCTTCGGCTCAGGTCATGATTCCAGGTCCTGGGATCGAGCCCCTCATTGGGCTTCCTGCTTGGCGGGAAGCCTGCTTCTCCCTCTCCCACTCCCACTGCTTGTATTCCCTCTCTCGCTGTGTCTCTCTCTGTCAAATAAATAAATAAAATCTTTAAAAAAAAAAAGAAGGTAAAACATGGGTTTATTTGGGTTTGTTACCAATAGTTGATGTTTTCAAGTCATCGTATTAAACATTTTTTATATCTCTATTTACAATGAAGATGAGTGTAATTTGTGTTGGCGTATTGACTAAAGTGGATATTTAGAAACATTATAGGTGCATACTTCTCTTACCTATGCAAGGAAAAATTTGTGTATCATTGTTTTATATTGAATAGTTCAATATTGTTTTGTAACATCTTCCTTCAATTTGTTTGAAATATATTCTATGTAAATACACCTCTTGTGGAAATGCAGTTGAGCTTGGTGGAATTATCCAGTAATGAAGTAGAGTAGGACAGTTATATAAATAAATATCCAAAGATTTTTCAATAGAACATCTGTATTCATGACATTACAAGTTCTTCTTTGTTCCTATTGCAGCCTTGCTCTCCGAAATAGTTACTCGTGTAATCAATGTGTTGGTAGTTATAGTTACAAGATTTTACACACATACACACACACACACACACTATATATATATATATATATATATATATATATGTACAAATTGACAGTTTGGTTTTATATATATATATATTTGTGTGTATGTGTGTGTGTGAATATATATATGTCAATTTATACGAAAAACTTTTGCTTATTTGAACAGAGTCATCAGCCTTAACTTTTCTAAGCAAAACATTCTATATGTTAATTGAAGATTTTTAGGCAGAATGTTTGAAATGTTTAAGAAATACAACTTTACAAGTTTTCCCAAGTACCATAGAAGCATCAGGTGCATTTTCAGTGCTGACAACTAGTAATAGATAAATCTTGTTTGTCTTTAGATCAGATTCCCAAGAATCTCAGAAAAAGCTGCCAGTAGAAATTTTGTGTTCAGATAAAATATCTGCCCTGGGGAGGATTTTGCTTTATGGTATGTGCTCCCAGCCTGTCTTAGGATCATGACCTAGGGAGAATAGTCCATTCCCTGAATTCACTGAGTAGTTTTTGAGTGCCTACCATTTAGCAAACTACTCTGATGGGCATTATGATGCATATGAAGATGAATAAAAGAGGAAATAATATAATTAATAGAGGAAATAGAAGAAATAGTGTGCAGTGGTTTTGTATTATAGAGACCTTTGAGTCTCTGGTAGAGGAATTTTTAGAGCAACAGGTAATTAGAAAATATGGGAACTAATTTTTAAAAATATTTTATTTATTTGTCAGAGAGAGAGAGAGAGAGAGCACAAGCAGGGGGAGTGGCAGGCAGAGGGAGAAGCGGGCTCCCCGCTGAGCAAGGAGCCTGATGTGGGACTTGATCCCAGGACCCTGGGATCATGACCTAAGCTGAAGGCAGACGCTTAACGACTGAGCCACCCAGGCGCCCAAACCTTTGTAATTTAAACGTGTATTTATGGGAGTGTTAGCCTCATATAAATTTAGAAAAGGCATTGGATTTAGAATCAAACAAGCTTAGGCCTTGCTTCAGCATTAACAAGTCATGTATCTTCTCTTCTCTCTCTTTTTCTCTCTCTTTTGTGATCTATAAAATGAGGGAGTTGAAGAGATGATCCCTGAGCTCCTGTATTAAGTTAGGATTAAACTTTTCAGAGAATATCAGAGAGCCAAAACAAGAAGTTTAAGCAAAATAGATTTTTATTTCACTCTCACACAAAAAAATCTGGACATAGGCAGCTCAGGGTTGGTATAGTGACTGCAGTCACCAAGACCGTTTCCAATTTCTGCTCCATCTGGATTCTTGTCCTCCTGGTCCAAAGGAGAGATCTAGCTATCAACTCTACATTCATAACAGCAGGGTAGTAGGAGAGGGGAGGAAAGGCATGGATGGATATACTACTTTTGTTTACCTAACAGTGGCCAGACCTTATCACATGCCCACATCCAGTTGCAAGGGAGTCTGGGAAATGTAGTCTGTATTCCAGACAGCCATAAGCCATGCTATTACTTTATTTTATTTTATTTTTTCTTGTTTGGTTCTTTTATTATTATGAAATGACCTTCTGTATTCTTTATAATATTTGCTCTGAAATATAGTTTGGTATTAACATAAAAAGATTAATATTCCTCAGCTTTCTTCTTCTTCTTTTTTTTTTTTTTAATTTTATTATGTTATGTTAGTCACCATACAATACATCATTGGTTTTTGATGTGGTGATCCACGATCCATTGTTTTCGTATAACACCCAGTGCTCCATGCAGTACGTGCCCTCCTTAATACCCATCACCCGGCTAACCAATCCCCCCTCCCCCCTCCCCCCCCCAGAACCCCCAGTTTGTTTTCAGAGTCCATAGTCTCTCATGGTTCATCTCTCCCTCCAATTCCCCCCCCCATTTTTCCCTTCCTTCTCCTAATGTCCTCCATGCTATTCCTTATGTTCCACAAATAAGTGAAACCATATGATAATTGACTTCCTCTGCTTGACTTATTTCACTGAGCATAATCTCCTCCAGTCCCATCCATGTTGATCTAAAAGTTGGGTATTCATCTTTTCTGATGGCTGAGTAATATTCCATTGTATATATGGACCACATCGTCTTTATCCATTCATCTGTTGAAAGGCATCTCGGCTCTTTCCACAGTTTGGCTATTGCAGACATTGCTGCTATGAACATTGGGGTGCATATGGCCCTTCTTTTCACTACATCTGTGTCTTTGGGTTAAATACCCAGTAGTGTAATTGCTGGGTCATAGGGTAGTTCTATTTTTAAATTTTTGAGGAACCTCCACACTATTTTCCAATGTGGCTGTACCAATTTGCATTCCCACCTTCCCCTTTCTCCACAACCTCTCCAACATTTGTTGTTTCTTTCCCTGTCCATTTTTGCCATTCTAACTGGTGTAAGGTGGTATCTCAGTGTGGTTTTGATTTGGATTTCCCTGATGGCTAATGATGATGAACATTTTTTCATGTGTCTGTTAGCCATTTGTATGTCTTCTTCAGAGAAGTGTCTTTTCATATCTTCTGCCCACTTTTTGACTTGAGTATTTGTTTTTTGGGTGTTGAGTTTGAGAAGTTCTTTTTTTTTTTTTTTAAAGATTTTATTTATTTATTTGAGAGAGAATGAGAGAGAGCACATGAGAGGGGGGAAGGTCAGAGGGAGAAGCAGACTCCCCGCTGAGCAGGGAGCCTGATGCGGGACTCGATCCAGGGACTCCAGGATCATGACCTGAGCCGAAGGCAGTCGCTTAACCAACTGAGCCACCCAGGCGCCCGAGTTTGAGAAGTTCTTTTTAGATCTTGGATACCAGCCCTTTCTCTGTAGTGTCATTTGCAAATATCTTCTCCCATTCTGTGGGTTGCCTCTTTGTTTTGTTGACTGTTTCCTTTGCTGTGCAGAAGCTTTTTATCTTGATGAAGTCCCAAAAGTTCATTTTTGCTTTTGTTTCACTAGCTTTTGGAGATGTATCTTGAAAGAAGTTGCTGGGGCCAATGTCAAAGAGGTTATTGCCTTTGTTCTCCTCTAGGATTTGGATGGATTCCTGTCTCACATTGAGGTCTTTCATCCACTTTGAGTTTATCTTTGTGTATGGTGTTAGAGAATGGTCGAGTTTCATTCTTCTGCATGTGGCTGTCCAATTTTCCCAGCACGATTTATTGAAGACACTGACTTTTTTCCATTGCGTGTTTTTTCCTGCTTTGTCAAAGATTATTTGACCATAGAGTTGAGGGTCCATATCTGGGTTCTCTATTCTGTTCCATTGGTCTTTATGTCTGTTTTTGTGCCAGTACCATGCTGTCTTGGTGATCACAGCTTTATAATATAGCTTGAAATCAGGCAACATGATGCCCCCAGCTTTGTTTTTCTTTTTCAACATTTCCTTGGTGATTCAGGGTCTTTTCTGATTCCATAGAAATTTTAGGATTGTCTGTTCCAGCACTTTGAAAAATGTCATTGGAATTTTGATTGGGATGGCATTGAAGGTATAGATTGCTCTGGGTAGCATAGACATTTTAACAATGTTTATTCTTCTGATCCATGAGCATGGAATGTTTTTCCATCTTTCTGTGTCTTCCTCAATTTCTTTCATGAGTGTTTTGTAGTTCCTAGAGTATAGATCCTTCACCTCTTTGGTTAGGTTTATTCCGAGATATCTTACGGTTTTTGGTGCTATTGTAAATGGAATCATTTCTCTAATTTCTCTTTCTACAGTTGCATTGTTAGTGTATAAGAAAGCAACTGATTTCTGTGCATTGATTTTGTATCCTGCCACATTACTGAATTGCTGGATGAGTTCTAGCAATGTGGGGGTGGAATCTTTTGGGTTTTCCACATAAAGTATCATGTCGTCTGCGAAAAGAGAGAGTTTGACTTCTTCTTTGCCAATTTGAATACCTTTTATTTCTTTTTCTTGTCTGATTGCTGTTGCTAGGACTTCTAGTACTATGTTGAACAATAGTGGTGAGAGTGGGCATCCTTGACATGTTCCTGATCTTAAGGGAAAGGTTCTCAGCTTTTCCCCATTGAGGATGATATTCGCTGTGGGTTTTTCATAGATGGATTTTATGAACTTGAGGAATGTTCTCTCTATCCCTATACTCTGAAGAGGAAAGGATGTTGTATTTTGTCAAATGCTTTTTCTGCATCAATTGAGAGGACCATATGGTTCTTCTCCCTCCTCTTATTAATGTGTTCTATCACATTGATTGATTTGCGAATGTTGAACCACCCTTGCCTCCTGGGGATAAATCCCACTTGGTCGTGGTGGATGATCCTTTTAATGTATTGTTGGATCCTATTAGCTAGGATTTTGTTGAGGATTTTGGAATCCATATTCATCAGGGGTATCGGTCTGAAATTCTCCTTTTTGATGGGGTCTTTGCCTGGTTTGGGGATTAAGGTAATGCTGGCCTCATAGAATGAGTTTGGAAGTTTTCCTTCTGTTTCTATTTTTTGAAACAACTTCAGTAGAATAGGTATTATTTCTCCCTTGAATGTTTGGTAGAATTCCCCAGGGAATCCATCAGGCCCTGGACTCTTGTTTTTTGGGAGGTTTTTGATCACTGCTTCAATCTCGTTACTGGTTATTGGCCTATTCAGGTTGTCAATTTCTTTCTGTTTCAGTCTTGACAGCTTATAGGTTTCCTGGAAGGCCTCCATTTCATCCAGGTTGCTCAGTTTATTGGCATATAGTTGTTGATAATAATTTCTAATAATTGTTTCTATTTCCTTGGTGTTAGTTGTGATCTCTCCCCTTTCATTCATAATTTTATTAATTTGGGTCCTTTCTCTTTTCTTTTGGATACGTCTGGCCAGTGGTTTATCGATCTTATTAATTCTTTCAAAGAACCAACTTCTAGTTTCATTGATCTGATCTACTGTGTTTCTGGTTTCTAATTCATTGATCTCCACTTTAATTTTAATTATTTCTCTTCTAATGCGTGGCTTAAGCATCGTTTGTTGCTTTTTCTCTAGCTCTTTAAGGTGTAGAGTTAGTTGGTGAATTCGGGATTTTTCTATTTTTTTGAGTGAGGCTTGGATGGCTATGTATTTCCCCCTTAGGACCGCCTTTGCAGTATCCCATAGGTTTTGGACCAATGTGTTTTTGTTCTCATTGATTTCCATGAATTGTTTAAGTTCTTCTTTGATTTCCTGGTTGACCCAAACATTCTTGAGCAGAGTGGTCTTTAGCGTCCAAGTGTTTGAATTTCTGCCAAATTTTTTCTTGTGATTGAGTTCCAGTTTTAGAGCATTGTGGTCTGAGAATATGCAGGGAATAATCTCAATCTTTTGGTATCGGTTGAGACCTGATTTGTGACCCAGTATATGGTCTATTCTGGAGAAAGTTCCATGTGTGCTCGAGAAGAATGAGTATTCTGTTGTTTTAGGGTGGAATGTTCTGTACATATCTATGAGGTCCATCTGGTCCAATGTATCATTCAAAGCTCTTGTTTCCTTGTTGATTTTCTGTTTAGATGATCTGTCCATTGCTGAGAGTGGAGTATTGAGGTCTCCTACAATTAACGTATTGTTATCAATGTGACTCTTTATTTTGGTTAATAGTTGGCTTATGTAGATGGCTGCTCCCATGTTGGGGGCATAGATATTTACAATTGTTAGATCTTCTTGTTGGATAGACCCTTTAAGAATGCTATAGTGTCCTTCTGTGTCTCTTATTACAGACTTTAGTTTAAAATCTAATTTGTCTGATATAAGAATTGCTACCCCAGCTTTCTTTTGAGGTCCGCTGGCATGGAAGATGGATCTCCATCCCTTCACTTTCAGTCTGGATGTATCTTTAGGTTCAAAATGAGTCTCTTGTAGACAGCATATGGATGGGTCCTGTCTTTTTATCCAATCTGCAACCCTGAGCCGTTTTATGGGAGCGTTTAGGCCATTCATGTTGAGAATGATTATTGAAAGATATGAATTAATTGTCATCATGTTGCCTGTGAAGACGTTTTTATAGATTGTCCCTGTAAATTTCTGTTGTATATCACTCTTGGGGTCTTTCTCCTTTTATAGAACCCCCCTTAATATTTCTTGCAGGGCTGGCTTAGTGGTCACATATTCTTTCAGTTTCTGCCAGTCGTGGAGGCTCTGCATCTCTCCATCCATTCTAAATGAAAGCCTTGCCAGATAAAGTATTTTTGGCTGCATTTAGTGCAGCATACTTAATGCTCTTCTCATTTAGTACCCTGAATATGCCTTGCCAGGCCTTTCTGGCTTGCCAGGTCTCTGTGGATAGGTCTGACGTTATTCTGATGTTCCTCCCTCTGTACGTAAGGAATCTCTTCCCCTAACTGCCCTTAAGATGGTTTCCTTGGTTCTAAGATTTGCAAGTTTTACTATTACATGCTGGGGTGTTGGCCTGTTTTCCTTGATCTTGGGAGGGGTCCTCTCTGCCTCTAGGACTCGAATGTTTGTTTCATTCCCCAGATTAGGGAAGTTCTCAGCTACGATTTGCTCAAATACATCTTCTAGTCCTCTCTCTCCCCACTCCCTCCAGGATTCCAATTATTCTGACATTGGAACGCTTCATGGTGTCACTTATTTCTCTGATTGTATTTTCATGGATTCTGAGTTGTTTTTCCCTGGCCTCCTCTTTTCCCTTTTTATCTATTATATTGTCTTCCAGGTCGCTTATTCGTTCTTCTGCCTCAGTTACCCTAGCTGTTAGATTATCTAGATTGGATTGGATCTCATTGATAGCATTTTTAAGTTCTGCCAATTCAGCTTTCATTTCTGCCCTTAGAGACTCTATGTTGCCATTAATTGATTTCTCCATTCTAGCTATTGTCTTCACAATTGCTAGCCTGAATTCCATCTCCGATATCTTGGTTATATCTGCATCCATTTGTAAATCTGAAGCATAAATCATAATCTCTGAGTCTTTTCTATTTGGGGGGCTGCTCCTCCTAGTCACTCTGTTGATGAGTGTTTGAGGGAATGTATAGAGTCCAAATTATTGACCAGAACCCAAGCAAGATGCACCTGTTTTCTTGGGACCTTAGGGTTGCTGGCCTCTTTTTTTCCCAGCCTGTCTTCTGTGGGAGGGTCCTGCCACGCTGTTACTCAGGCAACCCTGTTTGGGCGGAGTTGCCCTGCCCCTCTGTGGTGGGGGATGGGCTCAGCGGGAATTAGTTTTGGGGGCTTTTGTTCTCTGGTGGCTTTCCCTGGTGGCTTTCTGCGTCTCTTCTGCGAGTCAGAGCAGAAGAGACCGTTTCCAACCCTCTGCCTCAGAGCAGAGAGACCACAGTCTGTTCTTCAGTGAGCTCTCCAGGCCACACTGTCTCTGTTTCTGTCTGTGCTGCTATAAACTGCAGCGGCCTGGGTTATGCACCCCTCCGTGGTGCTCCCAGTCCTGCCTCCCAGTCGGGGCGCATCTCTGTCCTTTGTGCTTCTAAAACCGCCAGCAGCTCCCAGTTCCCGCGCACGACCCCTCCGCTCCGGGTTTCTGCCCCGGGGCTGCAGTTCGCAGGCGTGACCCCGCCGCTCTGGGTTTCCATCCCGGGGGGGGGGCTGCAGTTAGTAGGCGCGACCCCGCTGCTCCGGGTTTCCGCTCTGCGGGCTGCCCTAAAGTCCTTTCCCCACCGCTACCAGTCTGCGAGTCTGCCTGGTCCCCAGTGCGAGAGGCTGTGGCTCACCAGCGGTGTAGGATCCCCAGGGCCAGGCACCCTCCCGCTGCCGTTTATCCTCTAATATCTGCCCACGGAATCAGGGCTCCCCTCTTTGTACCTCGAAACCAACTGCCTGCGATATTCTGTTTGTAGAGATCCAGATCTTCTTACATCTCAGGCTGGTTTCGTGGGTGCTCAGAGTGGTCTGGTAGATATCCAGCTCAATTCTGGGGACCAGTTGAAATAGGGTCCCCTACTCCTCCTCCATCTTTCCTCTCCCCCCCCATGCTATTACTTTAGAATAGGAGTCTTGGGTCAAATGCAGCCTGCTACTTGTTTTTCTTTTTGTTTGTTTGTTTGTGAATAAAATTTTACTGAAACAGCAGTGCTTATTTGTTTACACAAGACTGTGACTACCTTAGCACCACAACAGTAATTGTAACAGGTAATGTCTCGCCCATAGAGTGGAAAATATTTACGATCTGGTCTTTTATAAAAATAAATAAATAAATAAAACTTGCCACCAATAGGAGACTGGTGTTTCTAGAAGAAGGAAGGGTAGTCGTCAGGGAGTAAGTAGCAATCTCTGTCATAGCTCCCAAATTCTATGATTCTATGATAACAAACAAATAAGAAACCCAAACAATTCATTTCATATAATGTAGGAATAATTTTGAAAATGTTAGTAAACACGTTAGTTGCTAAAACATGTTAGTAAATTCTAAAACACAAAGTTCTTTCTTGCTCTAACAGGTTGAAACTTGAGTTACACCTGTTAAGTTGCCTTCTTTTTTATTCTGTCCACTTCCCCATCTTATAATGGTTGCTTTCAGTTCCAGCCCAGTTGTCTAAGATGTCAGCTAGCTACTCCTCTCCAGCTCTGGGTAAAAATCTACTTTATTAGGCAGGTGTCTTGCATAGCCTTCATTTTGGTGAAAATAAAAATGTGAAAAGATAAAGGGCTACCTTTGATCCTGGTGAAGCCTCCATTCCCCCCCCAGTGTAATATCTGGATTTGATAGTGAACCAGTGACCATCACTGTGAGAGGGGCCCATAGCTATTAGTTGGGAGGTACATTGCATTGACTGTTGTTACACTCATTTTCTCTTTTGCTGGTTCACAAGTCATTTGGGGTGAAATTTAAAATATTTATTGCATTTTCTTATTCTTTTAGCTTTACTTTTTTTTAAAGATTTTATTTATTTACTTTAGAGAGAGAGAGTGAGCAAGGGGAGGGGCAGAGGGAGAGGAAGAGAATCTCAAGCAGACTCTGCGTTGATTGTGGAGCCTGCTGCAAGGCTTGATGTCATGACCCTGAGATCATGACCTGAGCCAAAACCAAGACTTGGATGCTTAACCGCTGAGCCACCCAGGTGCCCCTCTTTTACCTCTTCAAGATATATTAGTGTCTTCCTAAAAGAAGTTTTATTTGCAAATGTGTGATTTTATTACTCAAAACCAAGAGTGGTTACGGTCTGAACAATAAAGGAGAGACACTACTGGTGTTTTGCTGAGATTTAAAGATGGATCAGTTGGTGGTGTTTGTCATTGCATTAGGAAGGCACATGAGAACCATGTCATCTGTTTGTTTTCTAGTGCTTTCTATCCAATGCCTCTTTTATTTTTTTAATTAAAAAAATTTTTTTAAAGATTTTATTTATTTATTTGACAGAGAGAGACACAGCGAGAGAGGGAACACAAGCAGGGGGAGTGGGAGAGGAAGCAGGCTTCCTGCTGAGCAGGGAGCCCAATGTGGGGCTCGATCCCAGAAGCCTGGGATCATGACCTGAGCCGAAGGCAGATGCTTAACGACTGAGCCACCCAGGCGTCCCCCCCCAATGCCTCTTTTTAAAAAGTTGATTAATTTATGGATTTCTGAAACCTCATTTCTGATAGACAGTAGGTTTGGTGTCCTCCAAAGCTGCTCAGACCATTAGATTAATAGAATATGTTTCAACTCATAGAACTTTTTTGCGGACATTATTACCTGGTGGAATTATGCATGTCTTTTGAAACAAAACATCTCTAGGTAAAAAATACAAAATATATCATACTGATTAAATTTTCCATTTCACCTGTCACTGTCTTGCTCAAAGTTCTTAGTTTTTTAGTTTAGACTATTTCATTCAGAAAACAAGGCAGGTTGATTAATTTTTAAATTTTCTTCTAGTTATAAAATGTTGTGACCTTTAATAATTTTGACTGTCAGTAAACGTGCTTTAGTGGGATAGTAGAAAACAGTGTGTAATTAGGGTGTCGTGTATTCTCTGTACATGCTGCATTCCCTGTCCTCCAAGTTTTTGCTCAAACAGTCTCTTGTCAGTGAGACCTTACCCAGTATACCCCATTTAAAAACAACTCCTCTCCCAGAACTCTTGATTTTCCTTGCTAGGCTCAACCTTTTTCTCTGTAATGCTTTCACCTTCTAACATTCAGTAAGATTTGCTTAGTTATTGGTTTATTTTTTTATTATCTGTTTTTCCCACAGTATATTGTAAACTCAATGTGAGCAGTAATTTTTGTAAGCTTTATGCACTATTTATCTCTAGAGTCTAGTACAGAGCCCCACATACAGTAGATGCTTAATAAGTGTTTTCTGTTAAGTTGATTATATCTTAAAAATTGTATATTTTGTAAGTTTTCTGAAAGTTATACTTAACTTTTTATCTTATATATATTTTTAAAGATTTTATTTATTATTTGAGAGCGAGAGAGAGCAGGGGGAGGGGCAGAAGGAGAGGGAAAGAGAGAATCTTAAGCTGAGTCCACACTAAGTGCATAGCTCAAGGTGGGGCTTGATCTCACAAACCTGAGATCACAACCTGAGCCAAAACCAAGAGGCAGATGCTTAACCGAGGTCCCCCAACAACACATTTTTAAATAACACAAAATTGAAGTTTAGCTCAACTACTATTTAAATGATTGAAAGTTAAGACATGATGAATTAAAAGGCATCTGCAAGAAACCCACAGCTAACATCATACTTATGAAAAACTGGATGCTTTCCCCCTAAGATCAGGAATAAGACAAAGATGTCTGTTCTTGTCGCTTCTATTCATCTTTGCACTGGAGATTCTAGCCAGGGCAATTAAGTAAGACCATGAAATAAAAGGCATTCAGATTAAAAAGAAAGATGTAAAACTATCTCTATTCACAGATTATGTGATCTTGTATAGAGAGGATCCAAAGGAATCCACTAAAAAAGTATTAGAACTAGTAAATGAATTCAGTGAAGTTGGAAGATATGAGATTAACATGCAAAAATCAATAGCATTTCTATACACTAGCAATGAACAATTAAAAAATGGAACTAAGGAAACAATTCTATTTACATTAGCATGAAAGAATTTAATACTTAGGAATAGAAAAACCATAAAATATTGCTTAAAATGTAAAGAAAACCTAAAAAAAACCAGAAAGACATCTCATGTTCATGAATCAAAACACTTAATGTTATTAAGGTGGCTGTACTCCCTAGATAGATTCAACTTTTTTTTTTTTAAAGATTTTATTTATTTATTTGACAGAGAGAGAGAGAGCGCGCAGGAACACAAGCAGGGGGAGTGGGAGAGGGAGAAGTAGGCTTCCCGCCGAGCAGGGAGCCCGATGCGGGACTCAATCCCAGGACCCTGGGATCATGACCTGAGCCGAAGGCAGATGCTTAACAACTGAGCCACCCAGGCACCCTAGATAGATTCAACTTAATTCCCATAAAAAATCCAGTTGGCTTCTTTATAGAATTTGACAAATTCATTTGGAAAGTAAGCAACTCAGAACAGTCAAAACAATTTTGATAAAGACAAGTTGGAGGACCTAGACTTCTTGATTCCAAAACTTAATTAAAAGCGACAATAATCAAGACAGTATGGTACTGACTTAAAGCAAACATAAATATCAATCAAATAGAATTAAGAGTCCAGAAGCAAACCCATACATCTGTGATCAACTGATTTTGACAAGAATGCCAAGACCATTCAACGAGAAAAGAATAGTCTTTTCAAAAAATGTTACTGGGACAACTGGTCACATGCAAAAGAACGAGGTTGGACCCCTACCTCACACCATATATAAAAAATTAACTCAAAGTGGATCACAGGCCTTAATGTAGAAGCTAAAATTTTAATATTCTTAGAAATAAACATAGGCATAAATCTTTGTAACCTTAGATTAGACAATACAACCAAAGGAAAAAAATAGGTAAATTGGATTTCATTAAAATTTAAAACTTCTGTACATCAAAGGACACCCTCAAAAAAGTAAAAAACAATCCACAGAATAGGGGAAAATATTTGCAAAATATATATCTGATAAGGGACTTGTATCTAGAATATATAAAGAATTCGACAACTCAATAATAAAAGAAAAATAAGCTAATTGAAAAATGGGCAAAGGATCTGAATAGATATTTCTCCAAAGAAGATATAAAATGGCCACATGAAAAGATGCTCAACCTCATTAATTATCGGGGACATGCAAATCAAAACCACAATGAGATATGACTTTAAACCCACTCAGATGACTACAATCAGATATTATCTGTGATATTAACAATTGAAGATTGGAAGAAATTGGCACTCTCACACACTGTTGGCAGAAATGTCAAATGGTGTACCCACTTTGGAAAACA
Organism: Neomonachus schauinslandi; assembly: GCF_002201575.2. NCBI lineage: Eukaryota > Metazoa > Chordata > Mammalia > Carnivora > Phocidae > Neomonachus > Neomonachus schauinslandi. Next base: position 126,021,779 of record NC_058406.1, on the reverse strand, counting down.
GTTTGGCACTTCCTCAAACTAGAGTCACCATATGATCCAGAAATTCCATTTCTAGGCATATATCCAGGAGAAATGAAACATATGTCTGCATAAAAACTTGAACATGAATATTCATAGCAACATTATTCATAATAACCCAAAATAGGAACAACCCATTAAAATGCCCATCGATTAATGAATGGGTAAATCAAATGGTGATATATCAGTACAATGGATTATTTGGCCATAAATAGGAATGAAGTACTGATACATGCTACAATACGGATGAACCCTTGAAAACATTATGCTAAGTGACAGAAGCCGGACAGATGTATTGTATGACTTCATTTATATGAAACGGCTAGGATATGCAAATCCATAGAGACTGAAAGTTGACTAGTGGTTGTCTAGAGCTGAGGGAGGAAATGGGTGTGATAGGTAATGCATACAGAATTTCTTTTGGGGGGTGATGAAAATGTTCTAACAATGATTGTGAGATTGGTTGTATATCTCTGAAAATTATTGAATTGTACACTTTATTTTTTTTTTTAAAGATTTTATTTATTTATTTGACAGAGAGAGACACAGTGAGAGAGGGAACACAAGCAGGGGGAGTGGGAGAGGGAGAAGCAGGCTGCCCACTGAGCCAGGAGCCAGACGTGGGGCTCGATCCCAGGACCCTGGGATCATGACCTGAGCCGAAGGCAGATGCTTAACAACTGAGCCACCCAGGCACCCCTGAATTGTACACTTTAGATGAATTGCATGGTTTGTTAATTATAGCTTAATGAAGCTGTAAATAAAAAAGAAAAAGAGGAACAGAATATTCAGATTAGTGAGTTGACTGTGTTTATTAAATGGCTGTTCTGATTCTTCTCAAGAAATCGGTAGAATTAAAATGGTTTCTAAGGAGCAAATCTCCACTTGGCTCCTGGGGGGCAAGGGCGCTTTAACAAGTCTGGTTAGGTGTTTAGAAGTTTTTCTCAAAATTTCAGATAAATAGAGTTTTAAAAATCTGCTTGCTTCTCCCAGGGGAGGGATAGCTTTGTCAGGTTTTTGCGGCTCAGCTATTAGTGGGCGTAATGACGATCAACCATCTCAATGGGAAAGCTCCGAGAGCTGCTGGATTTGGACAACAATGGAAAGGGGAGAAGTTGAAAACTGCTGACAGAAAATGGATCTTGCCCGCAGGGCCTCGGAAGAGGGTTTGCATTTGGCACCAGCCCACGTCTGTAGGCTTTGCCTCTGTGAACAGAAACCAAGTGCAGTAACTTAACACCAAGTTCTTTGCTTGAGGCTTATTTTGATAACTGAAAAAGTTACCAAGACTTTATTATTCTCCTGTAAAATTTCCTCTACAAGAAGCTTTTTCCTCCTTCGCAGTAATTTGGTTCAAGCTTTCGCTGTTTTGCCGTAAGTTGCCCAGAGCCAGTGAAAAATGGAAGTAAACACCTGATTTTTGCATTTCATCGTTTCAAGTTGTTTTTGCCCTCTGTGGGTTTTATTGCCTAGATGCAGCAAACACTTAACGTTTCTAAGCCATAAAAGATGAAATATTAATTTGATTTGATTTTCGAATCCCTTTCATGATGCAGCTTGGCATTTGCTTTTATGTATTATTGTAGCCGGAGCTTTGCAAAAACCTGAAATGAAAAGTGTGGTTGTTTTCTCTGCTGAATGTACCTTTTTATTACCTTTCCTCAGTCAGTGCTCCCGGGACCCTGAATCCCCGAGATTGGGAATCTCATATTTCCCTCCGGTTACTATACAGAGTCTCCCTGTGTTGGCAGAGTTGAAAGTGTTATTCTGGGTGAATGAGCCCCCTTTGCCTTAGTAAGAGTTAAATAGGAGCTTTATATTGATATCTCCATGATGAAGTCATGGAGGCGGAGGCTTTTAGAAGCTTGTATCCCATTGAAAGCCTTTATTGGTAATTTCAGCAAGGCTGTGCTAGAAATTTTGGAGCATTCTCTATTGGTTGGCTGCAGGCGGTCCCATCTGAGCCACACTGTGCCTGCCACCGGGTACTTGAAGAGGAAGCTGTGGTCGGAGAGGTCGGCTTCTGGCACCTTGTCCTCTAACCATTCGGCCCAGAGGCTTCTCTTCAGGAACTGGTGGCTGTTCAGTTCAATACACATGGGCTGCTTTTCCTAATCCAGCCAAACAGGGCATGGTTCTATGCTTTGCTACCCCTAATTTATAATTTGACTTGATGTTATGCTATGAAATATTATGGATTTAATGAAAAACAGTATGTTCCCTGCCTTAAAACAGCCACTGAATTATAAAAGAGATCAAAGTATATATATATATATAATATATAATATAAATACATTCATTGTAATGATACACCTAATCATAGTTTGTGAAGGGATTTCTAACATTTTTCACAAGGGTGATATTGAGATATGAAAGAGAAAGAGATGTATTGTGCTTTTGTGATACTTTGTGGATTTATGTATAGTTTGTGAAAAGGCATGCTTATATTCTCAGAGCATTTAAAATTTGCTAGCCTCAAGGTTTGCATTTTTAAGACCTTCTCTTCTTTTATTCTCCTTTTAAAATTCTTTTATTCCTTGATATTTATTTCCTGTAAGAAAATGTTTGCAAGGAAAAGTAGAAGCTTAAAAGGGTAAAATAATTTACCCTAGGTGATAGGAAAAGCATTTATTTTGTATCATAGGATTAGAAGCATAGTCTTTGGAAAAGTTAAATGAATTTGAGTTTGTTTCCCTGCTCTATCACTCATGAGATATTTCCTCATCTGTGATGTGGAAAAAAGCTATATTCCTTCCTTCCTTTTTTTAGAGATTTTATTTATTTATTTATTTATTTATTTATTTATTTATTTATTTATTTGACAGAGAAAGAGAGAGAGAGCGAGCACAAGCATGGGGAGTGGCAGTCAGAGGGAGAGGGAGTAGCAGGCTCCCTGCTGAGCAGGGGGAGCTCGATGTGGGACTTGATCCCAGGACCCTGGGATCATGACCTGAGCTGAAGGCAGTGACCGAGCCACCCAGGTGCCCGAAGCTATATTCCTTCCAGTCGAAGACACCATAAATTGTAAGATGCGCCATGATTTTGAGTTATTATGAAAGGAAAATGCTTTTAATTAGGCTAAGATACTTTTGTTTGTAAGACGCCTTCTGTTTCAAAGCCACTCAAAATCCATACAATTCTGAGAATGAATTGGGATACTATATGTGGCATAGAGTCTACACTTGTGTGTGTGTGTGCAAAAAGAGAGGGGGAGAGGGAGAAAGAGAGAATGAATGAACGAGAATGACCCAGACTGGACTTCCTTCTTTTCCAGATGCCCATCCTGCTTCCTCCTGCCTCCCCCGTGCCCAGCTGCCCTTCCCTAGGGTAGCAGCAGAACCTCAAAGTCATAATAGCTTACAATCATATTTTTACTGACTGATTTATAGTCTTATGTTTGCAAGCCATTTCTTTTTCAATTTAACGGAAGAAAACTTTGGGTGTGAAATACGTAGAAAGGATCAGTGAATTTAGGGAAAAGAGCACTGAGGACATCTAAGATTCTGAGTTCTTAGTTCACCACATTCTGCACCATTGTGATTTCACAACAGAAAAGAGTTCTCAGAGGGCAACTGACATTACATGCTTGGTCACCTTTAGTGGTTTGGCAGTTAAACTTTTGCTAATAATGTTCAATTCGGAATTTTGATAACAGTGAAATTTTGCAGGCATCATTTAGGGCCTGCCGGTTTTAAACGGATGTTAGCAGCTAATTTTGGTCCCAAGTTAGATTTTAGATTTCCTCTTTGTAAAACAAGATATAGCCTAGTTCAGGAATAATTGAAAACTGAAATGAGTAAGTCCTTTGAAGTTTTTATATAATAAATTCTAAATAACAAAGTTTGTTCTTTCATCCATACATTTCCAGGTCCTGGTGAGTGCTAAAAGGTATGAAGATAATAAAGATACAGTCCCCACCACGTACAACAACTTTACAGTCTGGCAGGAAAGAAAGAAGTAAACACAACAGACAGTGGCAGGTCTCACGATAAGGGTCATCCCTGACCGTGAAAGCAGATTGTTGTTCTTAACAAAAGCAATAGCGGCACAATGGAAGTTCCCTTCCCTGAGCCTAGACCATTCTCGATGATGAGCGGGTTACCTAATTTCATCCTCCTCTTTTTTAGTTCAAGGTTTTTTTGTGTGTCCCAAATCATGCATTAAGCAGATGTATATTTTATGTATCCATTTTCAATACAGGTCATTTCTGCATATTGACAAAAACTAGAGTAGAGAGGAAAAATTCCACCAGTAGCTTTAATATTTGGTAACTCAGTGAATATCATCTTTTCGTAAAGACCTTTTGGCTTCATGAGGCTATACAGTATAAGGGCAAAAGCAGTATTGCAACTCAGGAAAAACGTCAGAATTGAATGTTATAGGAACAATGTTTGATATAAGAGAAAGAGAGGAAGTAGGACAATTAACATGTCAATTTGCTTGGACACATAAGTACATAAAAAGATTTCCAACTGGAAAGCAGTAGGGTGTTGGCAGACGATTTAGGAAGTAAAGCAGGATTCTCTGCTTTGTCAACAGTTAACCAACGCAGCCCTGAGTTCTTTAGATTCAGATATATACACACAGTAACTAAGTAGCTAACAGAGGTTTATGTGTTTAAGAACACATGGTAGCTAAATATCAAACAAAGGTTTATATAAAAAGAACACATAGAGGTTTAGTTGGGCCATTAGGAGTAGTTTAAGTGCAATCCTATAGATAAAATAGCATATAGAAATTTTGCCTAATTCCAATATACTTATTTGTGCAAATGTTAAACTCATTCATGTTAGGCAGATAATAATGATGTTCATACTTCTGATGATGATGATCACCAACATTTATTAAGTATATACTATGGGGTCAGACACTGTTGTAAGCACTTTATTTTTTTTTTTAATTTTTTAAAAGTTTTTATTTATTTATTTATTTAAGTAATCCCTACACCCAACATGGGAATTGAACTCACGACCCCCAAAATCAAGAGTTGTATTTCCTCTGACTGAACCAGGCAGGTGCCCCTGTTTTAAGCACTTTATATGTCTTAATTCATTTAAACCTAACAACCTATGAGGAAGATACTATTTTTTCTTTAAGATTTTATTTATTTATTTGAGAGAGAGAGCACTAGAGAGACCGAGCAAGCACAAGTGGGGGGCAGAGGGAGAGGGAGAAGCAGGCTCCCGAAGTAGGGCTCGATCCCAGGACCCCGGGATCATGACCTGAACCGAAGGCAGACGCTTAACCAACTGAGCCACCCAGGCGCCCCTGTATCCACATTTTACAGATGAGAAAATCCGAGGCCTGGGAATATTTAGAAATTTGTCCAAGGACACACAGTTTGTAGGTGAAAGAGCTGAGATTTGAATTCAGGAAATTTGTCCATGTGGCCTGCACTGTCACCTGCATTTGTCTCTTAGACATTGCTTTGGCTTCTATCCTCTACCACCTGTACCTTAGGCTGGGTCCCTGGGCTTGGTCCAGGTATTTCCATCTTTCCACGTTCAGTCCTTTTCCCTCTCCCCTCATACACAAGTCCTTGATGCTTTTTCCCCACCCATCCTTTTGTACCTGACGGGTCCCATCCATGTCTTGGCCACTAGAGGGCGCGAGGAACAGAAACTCAGGGACTGCAGAGCCATCCTGCCAGGACTGCGAAAGGGGCTTGATAGGGAGCAGAAGCTCCAGAGGAATGGAGGCAGTAGGCGGGGTGCTCTCTGGGGACTGAGGGAAGGGATGAGCATGGGCCAGTGAGGTGAATTTGAACTCAGACATGACGAGTGGCAGGTGGGCAGCTTCTGCTGGGAGAGCCCATCTTATATATTTACAGGTTTCCGTTGCTATCTGAAAGTCGAGTGTTCCAATGAAATCTTTCATAAGCTGAAATGGCATAAAGTGGAGAAGCAATTACAAATAATTTATATGGAAAAAAATTTTGAACATTCCCAGACTCAAGAAACAACCTCTCTTAGGCTTTTCTGATACCTTTGGAACATCTTCCTAACGATGCGCAGACTAAATCAAAATAAAGTACAGTTCAGAGCTGTGGGGCCTGATGCTGAGACGCTGGGCGTAGTTGGCAGGGAAGGAGCTTGGCGGGGCCACTCTCACTGCCTCTGTAACCCCTCACTGCAAAACAAATGCTGAATGCTATTTTCACTGGTCACCTTTGTGGGGTTTTTTTCACCCCATAAAAGTGAAAATCTTCTTTGGGTTTATTTTAATTAGCGAACACAAGTACTGAGGTTTTCCATAAATGCGGAAGTGGTGTGATGTGAACTTGGAAAAGCAGGGGATGCCTGTATTTCCCCCTCCCCACAAGGGAGTGGGGAAGTTGGGAAGGACTAGAGAACAGTGTGGTGGTGGGCGGGAAACCAACTTCCAGCCCCTTCATGCTCTGTACAGTCTGGTTTCCCCAGACTCAGGGGCTTTCAGAAAGGACAGTGAGAAGGTTTTACTGTTGTCCCCCATTCCCCTCCCCAATACCATCCCATATGCCTAATATTCTAACAACGGAACATTTGGGTCTCTTACTTAAGCTGGAGTTCTGAGCGATGTACAGATTAGCATCATGAATGGTCAGAATTTCTGTTTGGATAGTGCAGTGAGATTTAGATGGCAGGGGACATCTAGAGCAAATTTTAAGGGGTCTTCCCTCTGATTGATATAACCTCATATTTACTGATGACAAATTTCCTGTTCTTAAGAGTTGAATACCAAGTAGGATGCATAGTCAAGTAAGGTTTATTGCTTTTAAATTAGGACTTGAGCTATGAGCATAGAGATTTGTTTTGTTTGTTACCCCCAGGTCTAGAACAGTGTAAATTGTTCAACTAAAACAAGAATTTCATGGATGTATCACTTTCACTTTAAAGGTAAAGCTTTGCCTATTGATTCGTATAGATAACGTGTACTTTTCCTTAATGATGATGATACTTTATTAACTAGCTCATTTGAACCCAGAGCTCTGGTCAATTTACCTAAAAGATTCCAGGGACCTGTCGGTTCTAAGAGACATCTGTGGTGATGTGGACAGAGCGCTGGGCTGGGAATCAGAGATCTGTTTCCCTTAGACTCTCTCTTCTTTGTGTGCACTACTGGGCTGGTCACTTCTCTGAGCTGTCAATTTCCTCATCTGTAAAAAGGCCATTACTGATTTTATAAAATCAGGACTCTGGTGAGGATTACAAAATGAACACTGGTTGCCAGGCAAAGCTCAGATTTTAGATTAATCTAATCCTCTGCTCCTTTACGTGGGTTGCTGAACACGCTGGAGCAAACCATTCAACCGTGAGCACTGGTGCAGCTGCAGACTTCTGAAATCTAATATCATCTGGACCCACTGGACTCCATTTGCAAAGCCTATTACATATTCTCATTTAGCACTCACTTTGCTTTCCTACAATGATTATTCTAACCCTTGGCTATATTTAAAGTTCTCCATATCCCTTTCCTCTAAGAGTTAGTTTTGTTTTCAGTTATACAGAAAAAAAAAAAAAAAACCCAAAAAACAAAAAACCACCCAGAAATAAAAACCAAAGCTATATAAAAAAAGAATCTATAGCATGTTATCAATTCTTGAAGTAAAAAAGCATGGAAAAAAGACTAGAGTGAAATATGCCAGAATGTAAGCAGTGGATTTTTGTTCCTTCATACTTCTCTGTGCTTTCCCAGTGTTCTGTTGCAACATGTATTACATGATGTTTGCAAATGATGTAAAAATAATGAAACAGAAAAGCTACAATTTGAAGAGCTACCACCCACCTGTTGATTTATCCCCCATCCTATTCTCCCCTATCCTGTTCCCACCCTGAATGAAGGGGTCTCTCTCTCTCTCCCCATCCAGTGCTAATCTGATTATCTGTGCTATTAATTCCATATTCTCTTGACTTCTCAAGGATCTTGCATTGGCATTATTAGATAACCTTTCCCTCCACATTCAACCTCCATTCCTTTTTAGCCTTTTTGTCTGTATATAAATATGCATAGTCCTCTCCTGTCTTAGCAAACGAACTCCCCAAGCTCTAACTCTACCTTGACTCCACTCTTACTCTAGACCCATATCTGTTTTTCCTTTTATAGCTTAAATTCTAGAAAGAATCTGAATTCTAATTTCTAAATCCTCATCTCAACCCACTGCAGTCTGGCTTCTTCCCTCACAACATCCTTAACATTGCTCTTGCCAAGATCTCTAGTGACATAGTTGTCTCATTTCAGTGTTAACCTTATTTTTCTCTTCATACTTTGTTCAGTACAAATACTGCTACTTCTGTGAAGTCCTCCTTGATTTCTCCCAGGGAAGGCTCAGACGCTTTTGCTTTTTCCCCTGTATTCTCCTTGTCTTTTGTATAATTGTTTTATTGTACTCTGATTTGTGTATTTCTATTTTAGATTATAAGGTTCTTGGGGCAGGCAATACAACTGTTTTTTAGTTTTTTTTTTTTAAAAGGCTGTGAAATATAATGCACACAAATACATTAATTAAAATTTAGAGCTAATGAATAATCATAAAGTGAACACTTGTGTAACTATTACGTAGGTCATGGCATGGAGTATTTTCAGTAGTCCAGGAGCCCCACCTATTCCCCTACTATCTTGGGTTTATGACACTTACTTCCTGGGTTTCCTTCATAGTTGCACTGCCTGGATATGCATTCCTAAACAAATCGTTTAGTTTTAACTGCACTTGAACTTTTTACAGATGCCGTCATGTCATGTGTTCTGTTCTGTTTTGCTTCTCTCGTTGAATATTGTATTTGTATGATCCATCCTCATGGTTGTGGGTTATTAAATTCCTTCATATTTCTTGCTGTAGAGTGACATTTTGTTACATGAACTTACAACATGCAATGCATCCAGTAATGGACATTTGGTTTATTTCCAGTTTTTGGCTATTATGATGCTTCAAATGTCTTGTACACTTCTTTTAGTCCCCGTGTCCTTGAGTTTCTTCAGGGTGTAGATCCAGGAATAAAATTACCTGTTACAGGATGCGTACATCTTCAACATCTACAGGATGCCTATGATGGCAAACTGTTTCTCAAAGTAGGTTTCACAATTTACATCCCAACCAGCCGTGTAGAGTGCCCATTGCTCTCTATCTTTGCCAACATGTGGTAGTATCGGACTTCTAAATTTTTATCAACACAAATGGTGTAGAGTAGTATTTTACTATGGTTTTAATCTGTATTTCCCTCTTAGCAATGAGGGTGAACACCTTCATATGTTTATTGGCCAGCTGGATTTCCTCTTTAGTGAGGGACCCATTCAAGTTTTGTTCACTTTTTTTTTTTATTTTTTTTATTTTTTTAAAGATTTTATTTATTTATTTGACAGAGAAAGACACAGCGAGAGAGGGAACACAAGCAGGGGGAGTGGGAGAGGGAGAAGCAGACTCCCTGCCGAGCAGGGAGCCCGATGCGGGACTCGATCCAGGGACTCCAGGATCATGACCTGAGCCAAAGGCAGTCGCTTAACCAACTGAGCCACCCAGGCGCCCGTTTTGTTCACTTTTTTAGTGGGTTGCTTGTCTTTATTTTATTGCTTTGTAAAAGTCATTTTACATTTTGGATATGAGTCCTTTGAAAAGAAATTATACTATAAAATCATACACATTGAAGATTTATTGATTACAGTATTTTTTATTTTTTTACTTTAAAACTAATAAGTGAGTAGAAACAGAATAATTAGAAAACAAATTATAGTATATGTAACTTCACTTAATCCTGTCCTTCCCTTCTTCTCTCTAGGTGTTATTATTGTCCCCAGTGCTGGTGTTGGTATTGTCCTGGGAGGCTACATTATAAAGAAATTGAAACTTGGTGCAAGAGAATCTGCCAAACTAGCCATGATCTGCAGTGGTGTGTCTTTACTGTGTTTTTCAACCCTATTTATTGTTGGATGTGAAAGTATTAACCTAGGAGGCATAAACATCCCTTATACAACAGGGTAAGTATCTCGAAAGAGCCATTTCATGTTATTCTAATCATGAATGAAGTGCAAAGCCCTATAGTGTTGGTACCCTAGGGTCGAACTAGTGTTCCCCCAACCAGGGAGGTCTCCTGTGCACGTTTCATCTCCCCAAGCTGGAGCACGCATGCATGGAGGGCAGGGACGATGGTCTCTCCTTTGTCAATGTTCCTTTTAAGCCTCACAGAGTGTTTCCCATAGTATTTTGGTTACAGCAGATGAGGAAATGCTTGTTGGGTTAATGAGAATTGTTCTTTCTTTCTTTTTTTTTTTAATATTTTATTTATTTATTTGACAGAGAGAGAGACAGTGAGAGAGGGAACACCAGCAGGGGGAGTGGGAGAGGGAGAAGCAGGCTTCCCGCCGAGCAGGGAGCCAGACGTGGGGCTCGATCCCAGGACCCTGGTATCATGACCCAGCTGACGGCAGACGCCTAACGACTGAGCCACCCAGGCGCCCCAAAATTGTTCTTTTTTTAATACATTTTGAATAGACAATACATCCACATAGTTTAAAAACATAAAATTCAATGAAAATACAATGTACACTGAAAAGTCTTGCTCTTACCCAAGTCCTCCGCCTCATTTCTCCAATCAAAGACGAACCAGGTAACCACTTGGATTCATTTCTTGTGCATTCTGCCAATGCTTCTTTCTATAAGAAACTATGAGTATGAAGGGGGGGAAATCGGAGGGGGAGACGAACCATGAGAGACGATGGACTCTGAAAAACAAACAGCGGGTTCTGGAGGGGAGGGGGGTGGGAGGATGGGTTAGCCTGGTGGTGGGTATTGAGGAGGGCACATTTTGTATGGAGCACTGGGTGTTATACGCAAACAATGAATCATGGAACACCTCATCTAAAACTAATGATGTAATGTATGGGGATTAACATAACAATAAAAAATTTTTAAAAAAAGAAACTATGAGTATGTATTTAAAATCTTCCCTGTTTTATATCCAAAAGGTAGCATTCATACGTACTTTTCCCACCTTAAAAAAATGTAACAATATAGCTTGGAGATCTTTCTGTGCCAATAATAATAATAATACAAAGCATAGCTAACCCTTATATTGACACTCTTCTAATGCTTTTACATATATTAACTCATTAATCCTCATGACAACCCTATCAGGTAGGTTCTATTATTATCTTGATTTTACAGATGGCAAAACTGAGGTACAGAACACACATACTGGTGGTATGCTGATAATATGTAACACATGGCTAAGAAAAAAGTTCCCATCTGTAGCATTTGCCAATTTCGGAGGTGTAAATATCCCCACCATGGCTGATTTCAAGCTAACAACCTGAAGATACTGAACACCAAGCTGGGAGGAGATGCCCAGTCACGTACCATTATATAATATTTCTCTCATACAGGTATTTAGACCTAAATAGCCTAGTCAAGACATAGGTAACAGTATAGTAAAATAACTAGGAGGTGATGAATTGAGTATTTATTATCTTTGAAATAGTTATTTAATTATAAGTTTATGTAATTTAATTTTTAATAATTGCTGTGCTAAACAAACAGTTGACAAAATCCTTGAAAATTGAGGATTTTGTGACCCAGGGTGACTATGCTGCATGTTACATAGAACTTAATCCAGACTTAACCCCAAACAATTCAGAGTCCATGCTTTTAAGCACGCCTTAAAAAAAAAAAAAAAAGAGTTTATTCATTTATTTGAGAGAGAGAGAGAGCATGAGAGGGGGTCTGGTTGGGTCAGAGAGAGAAGCAGACTCCCTGATGAGCAGGGAACCTGATTCGGGACTTGATCCTGGAACTCCGGGATCAGGACTTGAATTGAAGGCAGTCGTTCAACCAACTGAGCCACCCAGGTGCCCTAAGCACTCCTTTAAAAAAAATTTTTTTTATTTTATTTAAATTCAATTAATTAACATATAGTGTAATATTAGTTTCAGAGGTAGAGTTCAGTGATTCATCAGTTGCATATAACACCCAGTGCTCATTACATTACATGCCCTTTTTAATGCCCATCACCTACCTATCCCTTCCCCCGCCCCCCTCCCTTCTAGCAACCCTGTTTGTTTCCTGTGATTAAGAGTCTGTCATGGTTTGTCTCCCTCTCTGATTTCGTCCTATTTTATTTTTCCCTCCCTTCCCCTATGATCCCCTGTTTTGTTTCTTAAATTCCACATATGAGTGAAATCATATGGTTTTTGTCTTTCTCTGATTGACTTATTTCGCTTAGTATAATACCCTCTGGCTCCATTCATGTCGTTGCAAATGGTAAGATTTCATTTTTTTGATGGCTAAGTAATATTCCATTGTGTATATATATATATATATCACATCTTCTTTATCCCTTCATCTGTTGATGGACATCTGGGCTCTTTACATAGTTTGGCTATTGTGGACATTGCTTTAAACACTCCTTTTAACTGCCTGTAACATTCCATTTAATTCTGTTTGTAAGTTAACCAGTCCCCATTTGAAAGGCAGTTTCCCATCTTTAGTCGTTAAAAATCATGCTGCAATAAATAACTTCATGCATATGTCACTTCTCCTGTGTGCCATGTATTTGTAGGATAAATTTCCAGAAGTGAGATTGCAATGAATTTTGCCAAATTTACTCCCCAGGTGTTGTATTAATTTGCCTCTTCACCAGCAGTGGATCTGAGGATCAATTTCCTACATGCTTTCTAAAAGAAGGTGGAAAATTCTTCTTGGAGTGTTAAGAAAACCATAACTTATATACATTTGGGTTTGTTAGGATCTGCTCATTGGACAGAACTCCAGTGCCTAGATTTTGGTGTTTGCTGTCAACAAGCACAGTTTCCTTTTGATTTTTAGTGGAGTTTTATCTTATAAAATATTCCACTTGAAATTTGAAAAAGAAAAGCTTTAATTTCACTTAGCCAACCTAGAACATCAGGGTAAAAAAAAAAAGAGGAACTGCCAATCAGAGCTTATGCAGATGACAGAATATGGTCACTTGTCTCAAGAATCTTTTTTTCATCAGTAGATGTGTGTCTGGGTGATGCATGTACTGATACAGAGCTTCTTTTAGTGCCTAATAGAATGGCATAGGAAATAATGTGTTTAAAAATTTAAGGGCAGTATAGACTAGGAGCCCAGATTCCTGAGTTAAATCTGATTTTGCATCTTCACGCTGCTTGGCCACTTACTTAACTGTAAGCCTCAGTATCCTCATCTGTAAAATAGGGTGATGATAATAGTGTCTTAGTCCCCCTTCGGGCTACTGAAATAGAATAGTATAGACTGGGTGGCTTAGAAACAACAGAAGTTTATTACTCACAGTTCTGCAGTTGAGGATCAAGGTACCTGCAGATTTGGTGTCTTGTGAGGCTCCACTTCCTGGTTCATAAGTGGCCATCTTTTTCCCTGTGTCCTCACGTGGTGGCAGGGGTGAGGCATCTCTCTAGAGTCCCTCTTATAAGGGCACCGATCCCATTCATGAGGGCTCCACCCTCATGACCTAATCACTTCCCAAAGGCCCAGCCTCCAAATACCATCACACTGGGGGTTCATTTTCAACCTATGGATGTTGCAGGGACCCAAATATTTAGTCTATAGCAATAAGAATCACTTGAGAAGCTACAGGCAAGGATAGTATGAGTAACGTGTAAAGCTCTCAGCTCGATGCCTGGCCAACAGTAAGTGCTCACTGAAAGTTAGCTCTTGTTATCAGTCATCACTAATAAATTAAGAATAATTTCCACTTCTATCGAATTATTTTTATTACAGTTGGAAAACAAATAGAATTAAGAAGTTAGAAGCAAAAAACCAACAGTTTCCTGACCAATCCTGCTTCCTAGGGCAATAATTTTAAATTCTTCTTAGCTGTCTCTTCTGGTATTCACCTCTATATTTTTAAGACATAGTGTATAAATTAACCAAACTGGGACATTATTTATGACTTCCTATCTTAGTAAATGAGGAGTGCAGCTTTCTATTCATATATTGTGGTCAAATCCTTCTTTGATATTTCTTGTGTTTGATTATGACAGTGTTATTAACTGCTGAGACACAAGTAGTGTGTCATGAGGAGATTTCCTCTTTTGTACAGCATTGATTTTCCTGGAATTTGTAATTGTCTTATTTTCATTATCTTTGTTTTCTCTGAATGTGTGTCCGGCTTCCCATACTCTCTGAGGGCTCAAAAGATCTCACTGTGATTTTTCACCCGTCTGATGAACTCATGATTCCACTTTCCAGCCCTTGGAGTCTTCTAAATTGGAGCCCTGGTGCCCATGCTCTAATCTGGACACAGTGCTCTCTGGTCCTGCTGCCCAGCTGTCACCTTTGTTCTCTGGGCTCTGTGGATGCCTCTTTTTTGGCTCCTCCCTCATTTTGTGAGAGAACATCCTCCAGTAGCTAGAAGAAGGCTAGACAGGCTGTCACTTTTTTGTTTTTGAAGATTTTCCATGAAATAGCTTTAAAAAATTATCATATTTGACTGTCAACTTGGCTGGGTAAAGAATTTTAGATTGGATGAATCATTTTCACTCAGAATTTTGAAGTTATTACTCCATTATCATCTGATTTTTCATGCTGTTTGTGGGAAGTCTGGCCTTTCTTTTTGCCAGTCTTTCATATCTGCCCTATTTTTCCTTTCTAGGAGCTTCCAATTTATGCCTGGTATTCCTGAATTTCACCATGATATACTTTGGAATTTTTTCCCCCCCTCTCCTGAGCACTTAGCTTTATTGTCTGGAAACTGTGTCCTTTAGTTCCATTTTTTTTTAAATTTAAATTTTGTTATTTTTTTTCTCACCGCTTTTTCTCTTCTCTCTCCTTCATTGGTCCTCTACTTATTCTTTATCATCTATTTTATCTCATTTTTTGTTCTACTTTTTGGAAAGGTTTCTTCAGCTTTATTTTTTCAGTCTTCTGCTGAATCTTTATTTTGGATATTGTATTTTTAATTTCCACATTTTGTTGTTGATTTTTGATGGTTTCTTGCTTCTAGTCCTCTTGCTTCATGGGTGGAATATCTTCAGTTACTTCTCCAACATGATTGAGAGTTTCTTTTCCTTCCTGAATTGTCTATGTCCTCTGAATACCTGCTGTCTATTTATTTTGCTGTCTCAATTATGTTGGAAATTTCCCTTACATTTTGGTGATCCTTAGCTTTCTCTTAGTGTTGAAGAACATGAATTTAAGAAGCTGAGTAGGTGCTCTGTGTCTGATGGCAGAGCTTGTCATTTGGTCAATCTCCCTGTTGGGTAACGGGAGGGCTGGAACTGGCATTTTCATTGGGGTGCTAGGTGTCAGAACCCAAGGTCTTACCTCTGGGGTGCTTTGGCTCCTCAGGAGCAGGATTCTCCTGTCTCTTGGCTGTGGCTGTATTGGGGTGGGTTCAGGGTTGTTAGCCTACCTGCTGTCATTCTAGAGCTGGGAGTGTGGGCTGGTGATGGGAAAGAGCCTGGGTCCTTCTGTTCATTCTGTAGAGTTTTACCTAATTCCCCTGCCACCATTCTAGCATCTCACCAAAGGGCTCCTTTATGTGTGATGCTCTTAAGTCCAGAGCCTTTGGTTCATTTTCTCCAGAAAATAGAGAGGTGGAGGAAAGAGTAGTCATCCATTATCTAGGGTGGGGATGGGCATCTGCTTAAAACTGTATCATATTTGGACCACCCTATTTCTTGTGTTGTCTGTCCCTGAGTTCAAACAGCCTGTTCTTTCCCTGACTACTGGCCTTTCCCATGCTCATGTATATTTTTTAAGTTTTCAACATCTACTTTGTTTTATTGAGTTCTTCTTTTTCCATAATCTTGCTTCAGTTGGACTAGTGGCTCTCTAGGCATAATTTATATCCTGGAACTTCCTTTCATAGATCTCAATTGTATCCACTAATTTTTGTTTATTTATTTATTTGTTAACTCCTTGTTTTGCTAGAGAAAAATATCCAAATACCATCAGAGGAAAGAGTACTTGGGAGTAAAATTTTCTGAGCCTGTCAGTGTATTAGTGTCTTTATTCTTCTCTCACTTAAAGGATAGTTTGAGTGGACATAGAATTATAGGTTAAAAATTACCTTTCTGAGAACTTTGAAGCCATATCTAATGTTGCTGATAAGAAATTTAACTCCAGTCCTAGCTCTCATTTGTCTGTGGCCAACTTTATTTGGAAGTTTTTAGGAAATTTTTTATTCAAGGTGCTCTGAGATTTCATAAGGAATGCTTTCCCCTCTGATTTTGTCTTAGCTGGGCCCTTCCAGTGTCACTTTCTCAGAGAGGCTGCCCCTCCCTGCCCAATTGAAGGGAGCCCACTCTCCCCTCATTCTTTTTTTTAAAGATTTTATTTATTTATTTTTGCGAGGGAGAGAAGGAGGGAGGGAGAGGGAGGGAGGGAGAGAGAGGGAGCACGAGTGAGGGGGAGGGGCAGAGGGAGAAGCAGGCTCCTTGCTGAATAGGGAGCCCGATGCGGGACTCAATCCCAGGACCCTGGGATCGTGACCTGAGCCGAAGGCAGACGCTTAACCGACTGAGCCACCCAGGCACCCTCTTCCCTCATTCTTTATCTCATCACTCCTCCTTAGTCTCCTCATAGCACTTATCATTAGTTGAAATTACCTCATTTAATTATTTCCTCTGCTCATGCCTCCTGTTTCTAAAATATGAGCTCCTCAAGAACAATTACTATAGCAGTCTCCATAATAGTTGCATCCCCATCATCTGAAGCAATTCAGGACGTTTGTTGTATGAAGGAAGGAATGGATGAATGAATGTCTTGGCCCAGGGCTTTGTTCATTCATTATGTTAGGCACCCTCTGATCCATCTTAATATAACATGTCTATCTTCTTGATCCCAGAGAAGTTTTCTTCTGCTATAGCTTTACTCACTTTCTCCATTTTCCATGCGCTCATCAGGACTCCTGCTAATCCGATGTTGGAACTAACAGACTGGTTGCCTGTATGTGTAGTTTGTTCTCTCATATTTCCTATGTCCTTTGCTATGAGAGATTCCTCCATACTTTGTTTTCCATTCTTTATGTAAAATTTTTTTATTTCAAGAATAACTTTTTTCTTTGTTGTATTCTGAGTATTCCCTTTTCATAACATTCTGATGTCTTTTTAAGGAGTATTATCTTCTCAGATCTGTGTATATAATTAGATTTTTTTTCTTTACCTTGTTTTTATGCCTCACATTTTGCCATTTGATGTTAAGGGTCAGTTTTTCTGTTTATTCTGGGCTTTACAGGTTGACAAGACTCAGTCTAGCACCTTTCAGGTTATGTGCCCCACCCTCACCCCCATACAAAAATGAGGGAGTTTTATTCTCATTTGTCAACATCTAGAGTAGAAGCTTGATATTTTAATTTCTTCCAATCTCTTTAGAGAAGAGCTTTCCAGAGACTGTCTGGGCTCTGATGTGGGGGTGGAGGTGAGTGAATATGAGAAAGGAAGGGCCCACCGATACAATTTTCTCTCCCTCAAACCTCAGCTTGATCCTCACCTTTGGCTTCTGCCACATCTGATGACTTTAAGCTCAGAACCTTGTGGAGCCTTGTGGAGGGTGCATGGGGTAGGTTGGCTCTTCTCCAAGGTGGGATCTGCTCATCACATAAACTTATGCCTATCCACTTGCTATTTTCATGAAGTTTGGTGTCACTCTTTCCATTCCTCTTTGCTAGCTTTATTCCTTTTAATCTTACTTGCTTTAATTTTAAGTGCATACTCAGCAGGGAGGGAAGGCAGACTCATTGTCTTACCTGCTTTTAAACTGCAAGTCCCCTCAAGACTTTAAAGCCCTTGCTTAGCACCATATCTGTCTTGCCAATCCTGAATCAACTGATTCTGGACTCTCCAGCATTATGGGCAAAAATTATATAATTGTGCTGATTGGCTCCATTACAAATTTATGAGTTCCAATCTTAGCAGGCCCTCATCTTTGCTGAGCAATCCATTTCTTGGCCCTACTCAGCTTCCTTTCCTATGCCCCATGATGGTTGCATTTTTAAAAATTCTTTTCTTCAACTATTTTATCTTAGTCTTGTTTTTCTTGTTGGGCATCCCAGATTCTGTGTTAGTGAGAAAACAGAGGTCCCAAGAAAGAACTTCTTGACCTCCTCTCCCCTCTCCCCCCAAACTCCTTTGTCAAAGATGGTTTTATTTTCAAAGAAAAGTACCAGAGCCATCAGTTTTTTAGCTGTGTGATCTTGCAAGAAAATCGCTGAATATTGTTGAGTATTGGTTTCCTCATTGTTAAATTGGTGATAATGTCAGTCACACCTGGTTACAAGCATAATTAAAGTAAAACACATGTAGTTGAAAAATTAAAATACTGCAGAAGGGTAAAAAATGAGAAGTCAGCGTCTCTTTCCTCCATCCTCAACCTCCAGTTTGAAGCATTCTAACATTTTAAATAAATGTTTGTAGTTTTGATTTTGAGGATTGTATTAGGGAAGTTTTCTGATATTTCCTAGCACAGTGTCCAGCATGTAGTACATGCTGAAAAAGTTAGTTTCTTGTCTCTTCTCCCTTCTCTTTTAGATCACACAAAGCTTTTCTTCTTTAAACTTCCTTTTCTTCTTTAAAAGACGAATGAATGTCTGACATCTACCTCTGTACAGGGATGTTATTCATCTAGTGATGCTGAACTTGTAAGAACTTGGTGAAAATAAATGTCTTACTTATCTAAATCCATGATTTATGGTATACTTCTTCCCATTTAACTGTATTCAATGAAGAAAAACTTGATTAGGAGTGCTTTAGGCTGCTTCAAGGATCCATTCATTCCAGTATTTGCAACCTGACTTCATCAGAGTTTATAAATTAGCAAAATAAAAAAACCCAGTTTCCTTGGAGAATTCCTCTAGTTTCCAAAATACTTCTAGGAAGGGCGCCTGGGTGGCTCAGTTGGTTAAGCAACTGCCTTCGGCTCAGGTCATGATCCTGGAGTCCTGGGATCGAGCCCCACATCGGGCTCCCTGCTCGGCGGGGAGCCTGCTTCTCCCTCTGACCCTCTCCCCTCTCATGCTGTTTCTCTGTCTCTCTCTCTTTCTCTCAAATAAATAAATAAAATCTTTAAAAAAAAATACTTCTAGGAAGATAGTATACTAATATTAGATAGTATACTAAAATTGAATTCGTATAAACACTTTTGGGAGGTGTAGATGCACAGGCTTGGCACTTTTAGAGTAGGGGTTCTATTTGTGTGAAGAATAAGGGGACCCTTTCTCCCAGCAAGGTGTGGGCTACATTTCAGCCTCTGCTTGCTCTTTTGGCTAGGTGCTCTTGTGCACTGTACAACCTGCTCATCAGTATGAGTTGGCCTGTTAAGGAAAAACTGTTTTCGTTCTGTATGATTTTGAGGCTTGCATATGGGATTTTTTTTTCCCTTCTTTAAAGCCAATAGAGAGAGAGATAAAGGGAGTGGGGGTGAAGAAGGGAGTCTTTGTGAGGCATCTGTTTGGCTCAGGTATGGTAGTGGACACTGGTTTATGTATATCTTTTATATATAATGCTTACAACATTACTGCGTGTATTATTGCCCACACGTTTTAATTAAAGAAACTGGGCTTAGAGATGAAGTGATTGGCCCAACGTCATCAGTTAATAAGGAGTAGAACCGAAGGAAACCCAGATTATCTATTTCAGAGTTTATGTTCTTCCTGAAAACAAAACTCAGGTGCCGTTTTACATTATGTATTTCATATAGACACAGCCCTAAGTCACACACCACCTCCTGACCAAGAGAGCCACAGAGACTGCCTCTGTTTCTGCCAGTGGTGCCCATTTCCTCATATTTGGTGCAGCTGAGTTACAGGCATAGTGCTGTGTTCTGAACACCCACTGCTTTTGCCCAGTGGCTCTCAGGTCACCCTGGATTTTCACCAAGGCCTTGCCACGTGCTAGCTGTGTGAATATGGGCACATTCGTTAACCTTTTTGTGCTTGGTTTCCACATCTTTAAGGTGAAGATACCGATAGATACTATCTTGTTGAACTGCTGTGAGAATCGAACAACGTACTCAGCACATTCCTTACCCGCTGTGCCTCTATTCCCTCATCATTAAGATGGGTTAGTAACAGTACCAATCTCTCAGAAATATAGAAAGGATAAAATAGGATAAAACCCATACATAATAAGCAATTGATAAATAACTATTTAAAATGGTATTTTTTTTCTCAATTGAAATAAGAGAAAGAAACTCAGAAATATTAAATAACTTGCTGAGTCACACAGTCAGAAAATGGTAGAACTAGAATTTGAACCCAGGTTTCTCTGATTCTGAATGCAATGTTTTTCATTTTTTAAATATTCTGAAAGAAGAAAAAAAAACACAAAGAAGCAAGCACAGTAAATAAGTCATCTCCATTTATTAAAGCTTGTCTGAGAAGCTCCAGGTTCACCAGCAGGGTGAATCTTCATGACGATCCATCATTGAATTAGTATCAAGTGCTCAAGAGGCACCCGAATACCTGATATGGGATGGGATTGAGATGTTTTAGAAAGATGAACTTTTCCTGTTGAGCTAAAATGGAGTCAGTCTTTTTGCAGAATGAACCTGACATGTTGTTAGTCGTTCCCCTAGCAAATTCAGATCTTACAGCCAAGATGTGGAAACAACCTATGCATCCATCGACAGATGAATGGATAAAGAGAATGTAGTGTATACATACAATGGAATACGATTCGGCCTTAAAAAAGAAAGAAATTTAGCAATATGGGATGAATGGATGAGCCCTGAGGACATCATGCTAGGTGAAATAAGCCAGTTACAGAATGACAGATACAGAATGATTCATTTATATGAGGTATCTAAAATAGTTAAGGTGGAATGGTGGCTTGAGGAAGTGGGAAATGGGGAGTTACTAATCAATGGTCATCAAGTTTCAGTCAACCAAGATGAATAAGCTCTAGGGATCTGCTGTATACCACTGTATTGTACACTTAAAATTTGGTAAGAGGGTAGATCTCATGTTAAGTGTTCTAACCACAATACAATAAAATTGAAAAAAATTCAGATTTGAGAATCTGATGATTTTTCATAATGAAAGATCCTAGGCACTCTGGTTAATATCCTGGCTCATTCCCAACTCAAGTAATTATATTCCCAGCACCCACTATTACCCTGCAGCTTTTTGTTTGTTTGTTTTGTTTTGTATTTTCTCTCTCTCTCTCTTTTTTTTTTTAAAGAAGGGGAGGGGAGCTTGAAGGGCAGAGGGAGAGAGAGAATCTCAAGCAGGTTCCACACCCAGCACAGTATCTGATGTGGGGCTCAATCTCACAACCCTTAGATCATGGCCTGAGCCAAATCAAGAGTCGGACGCTTAACCAACTGAGCCACCCAGGCGCCCCTCCCTGCAGTTGTAATTATGAAGTGTGTTTTGCTTCTCCTGTGTGTCTGTATTTCACACAGGCATGTCAGAACCATCTCATAGCTGTAAGAGTCAGGATTTACTGGGAACACTGTGGCTTAAATAAGATTTTATATAAACACATTGCATAATGTGAGTTCTTTGCCCTTTACCTTTTTACCTTTTCTTCAAGTAATTTTTAAAAATGGGGTTAAATCTGATGTCCATGTACAGAATTGTTCAATGGTACTGAGTCTTGATTAATCATTTAATAATGCTAGCTTTATTATCTTTCATTTATCAAGTGTCATCTCTTTGAACTTAAAACTAAGATCTATTATATCATCTTCTGGTTGAAATTACTTCTGACTTGAATTACTGGGCCAGAACTTTTCCAGGGATGATTTCTTGAGCTGTGAAGTGACGAGGAAGCATTTTCTCAGTTTTCTGTGTTTGTCAGGGACTGTTGGATGGAGTGATTCACCAATTTCAACCAAGTCCACAATCTCAGAGATTGGGATTTTTCCCTGAAGTTACTTGTCTCAATATGGTTTTATTGACCCGAAGTGCTAACACTACAGAAATTGAATATAGCCTGTTAATTCAGACCTTTGCTGCAACTTTCCCAAAATACACTTCATCCTCTTTGTCAACACTCCTGCTCCTGCCACATGGTGTATTTAGATATACTCTACTACCAGCTCTCCTGGTACCTAGCATTTCTGGCCACATCATTTCTAAATTCTTTAATGAAACCATTCATCTCCTCTTCTGTGTCTCACAGACAGCTTAACCTACAGAGTTTTCTCCCATTGTTTAAAGCTTTTGGTTCCATTCAGGATCTTTTATTTATTATAGACATTACTAATTTTAAAAGAAATTCCTAAAAAGTAGAGGACGAACAGTTTATAAGAGATGTTAGGTATGTGTGTCTCTGGATTATCCTAGCTACTTTTATTAATAGGCTTACAGTTCATTTCTAGATATATGTAGTTGATTCAATCTATTTTTGGCTCTTACTAGCTTTGTGAACTTTGACAGTATCTATCCTCTGCAATATTCAATTTTCTCATCTAAAAGATGAAAGCACAGTCATAATAATTTTAATTCTCATGAGGAATAAATGAGGTAATTTATATAGAGATCTCAGTGCACAATTCCTGGAGTAAAAATAGGGCTCCGTAAATGTTAGTTTTAAATGATAACAATGATTATGATGATAATAATAATAATTATAAACCTGAAATTGAAGCATTTTAATATGAAGCCAAGAATTTAAGTGGAATCAAAAAGAAACATTCTAATTGAAGTCTTCTTGAAGGTTGAGATAAATTGATAGCGATTAAGATATTATGAGAAAGATATCAATTTTTTCTAGCTGATTAGTATATTTTGCTAAAAAGGTATCTGCTACATGAATCATACTCTTTTAATCCATGTGACTTGAGCATAAGATGCATGGATACCCACTTGTCATGTTTCTTAATAGGGAGACACTTAAGAGGAGGCAGAAAGATGGTTAGGGGGCTCCTCTTTGATTTACAGTGACCTTCAGAAGTATGTCAGATGGGGACATCCAAGTATTCTTTAGGTCTTTGAGTGGCATGATTTGACATACTTTGTGTGCGTGTGTGTGTGTGTGTGCACGCGCGCACACACGTGCCCGTGCACATGTGCACAAGACAGAGTGAGACAGAGGCAGAGACAGAGAGACAGAGACAGAGAGAGACATTTGAGAGCAATTGTGTCCTGAGACATTTGAGAGCAACTGTGTCCTTACCCAGCTGTCATGGCCCCATGGTGGACATTATAACTTATGTTAAACCATGGTCTGTTTGATTATTATATATTACTTTAAGTAAACGTACCACTTGCTGGTTTTAAAGAAAAAGAAACTATGAGAGATGTGATGACATGCCCCGCAATCATTCCCGCAATCACTGAGGCTTCAAGAAAACCAGCCACAGGGAGACCAAATGAACAAAAAAGGGAAAAGGAGCAAGCTTGCCACCCAATCTTTATTAAATCAATTGCTTCTGATCTTCTTTGAAAATCACTTCTGACTCAGTTTCTAGAGTCCCATATCTTTCTTTGATAATTTATTCCAGAACAATTAAAGTTTTTGGTCAGAGGAACCTGTGTCGACAACTGTGATGGATGGATTTTATTTGTGCCCTCCTAATGGTGTTATTGATCTGGCACAGAAAAGTAGTTCCTCTCTTTTATAGTTAAAGAAATCGAGGCCTGGATTTGTTAAGACAGAGAGCTTAATGTCTATAATAAGTGAGTAGTGGTTAGAACTGCTGAGCCCAGATCTGTAGCACCAAGATGGAAGGTAGATTTAAGGCATGATAGATAATTTCATACGGAAGTCTTGAATTTATAGTACAGGAAGATTGAAACATGTTTTTTTATGCTTTGTTTAAAAGTCATGAAAATTATCCAAGGTGGTTACTTTACAGTACCATAGCTTTGATTTAATGGGACTAGCTTCTCTAAACTGGACAAATTACTTAACATCGAGAACTTTCTTTAGAGTTTTATTTTAGTAAATGTTACTCATGACCTGCTTTTTTCTCTCTAGACCTTCTCTTACCATGCCCCACAGGAACTTGACAGGAAGCTGCAATGTTAATTGTGGTTGTAAAATACATGAGTATGAGCCAGTCTGTGGATCAGATGGAATTACATACTTTAACCCTTGTCTGGCTGGCTGTGTTAACAGTGGTAATCTTAGCACTGGGGTGAGTACATTTCACAAGTTCTGGTACTGTTGTTGATCCAACATCCTGTGACAAGGACATGTTAGGATTCATATGCTAACATGTGGCTTCAGTCCCTCTTTTCAAGAAACTTCAAATAACCTACAAAATACATCCTGACAAAGAGCCAGAGGAAAGAGAATTATGCAATGCTATCATTTTTCTCCCCCAGGGACGATTGCAGAATGTGGGTGCAGTGATTTAATTCCACATCAGCCCTCTCCCACTTTACATTCTGTGCCAACTCAGTGAAATGTGATAGGGTTGAGGGCTAGGCCTCCCATTTCTTGCTCTGCCAGGGCCCTTGTGATGCATTTGAAGGTCAAGATGACCACATTTTGGTGCCGATAGAAGAGAATAGGAGAGCACCTTCCCTGATCAGAGTCTGTGAAGATGAGCAATGGCCATTTTTCATAGACTATCAGTTCAAGCTCACCCTTTCCTTCCTTCCCTCCTTCCTTTCTTCCCTTCTTCCTCCCTCCCTCCCTCCCTTCCTCCCTCCCTCTCTCTCCCTCTCTCTTTCTTTCTTTCTTTCTATCTTTCAACTTTCAGAGTAAAGATATTTCTGTCAGTTCAAGAATAGGCTATTTTGAGAATTCCCTTCCCTGTGAATTATAAATAGGCTGTAATACTGTGGGAGGTTTTCATATTCTACTCAGTTCTTTACTGAGCCTGGTCTCATTCTTTGCATAAGAACAGATTGTAGGAGGCTGCTTTAATTAAAAAGGTTAAGGTGCATTGGCTTGTACTGTGTAGGTGTTAAGGGATTAGACCGTTGACTGTATGTTTTGGGAAGGTCATTTGATTTCTGAGTTTTAAGCTATACTGATAAATTGAGAAATCCTGTTGCTGGCTACCCATTATATAATTGGGGTCACCACCCACACCAGTGTGTGACCAAGTTGGAAGAGACAACAAGATCTGTTCTTAGTGGCTAAGTCCTTCCCCGGGAGTGACCAACCAAGTCCTCTAATGCACAGCCCTCATTCCTAAAAAGAGGCCAGCAGTCCCTGGAGGACAGAAGGCCAAATGGCACCCCATCCTTATATTTGTTGCTACTGCTTCTCTAAGTGGCTGAGAGCTCACAATGACAGTGAGTTCAGCTGATGTCTGTTCAGTAAAAACAACATAACAGGCAGAAAGATTAATTGGTTGCTTTTATTTGAAATACCTTTTTAGTTCCTTGAATTAGCTTTTTTCAAATGAAACAGCCAATGATATGTTCACTGGTCCTGGCCCTGGAGCTGTCATGGCTGCATCGTGGATTCTCTGCATTTATTTAACAAATATTTACTTTAGGTCCTACACTGCGTCCAGGCAGGCTGATGCTAGGTGCTCTGGTAGGCACAAATAAACAGAAAGCTTAGTTCCTGTTTTTGAGGGGCTTCTCTAATCAGAGAGCCCAAGAATTATAACAGCATATAGTTGTGACCAAAATGAGCATATGGAATGTGAACGCTCTAGAACAGTGTTGAAAGCTCCTTATAAAAGTTTAGGTTTAAACGATTTGGCTAAGCAGACACTATTGGATGCACACTTTGGATCCTTACTGTTAGCAATGAGGCTGTATTTTCAGTTAAATATTATGTATATTTTTTAAAATTTAAATTAAACTAGCCAACACATAGTACATCATTAGTTTCCAATGTAGAGTTCAGTGATTCATCAGTTGCGTATAACACCCAGTGCTCATCACATCACGTGCCCTCCTTAATGCCCATCACCCAGTTACCCCATCCGCCCACCCACCACCCCTCCAGCAACCCTCAGTTTGTTTCCTAGACTTAAGAGTCCCTCATGGTTTGTCTCCCTCTCTGATTTCTTCCCATTAAGCTTTCCCTCCCTTCCCCTATAATCCTCTGTTTTGTTTCTCATATTCCACATGCGAGTGAAGCCATATGATAATTGGCTTTCTCTGATTGACTTATTTCACTCAGCAAAATATTATGCATGTTTAAATACTAGAGCTATTTTAGGGCTTTTAACTTTGTCTTAATTTTCCTATGCTTTAGCTTGGCTCACAACCGATCTTTGTTATCCCTTAGATAAGGAACTACACAGAATGCACGTGTGTCCAAAGCCGGCAAGTGATCACTCCACCTACAGTCGGACAGCGCAGTCAGCTCCGTGTGGTTATTGTCAAAACCTATCTCAACGAAAATGGCTATGCTGTGTCCGGGAAGTGCAAACGGGCCTGCAATACCCTTATCCCATTCTTAATTTTTCTCTTCATTGTCACCTTCATCACAGCATGTGCCCAACCATCAGCCATCATAGTAACACTCAGGTGAGAACCGAACTCAACATTCCAAGCTGGGACTGATGTGGTAACGTGGAGGGGAAAGCAAAGTCAGATGGTGCGGGGAAGCGCTCAGACATTTGCTTGTTGAATTTAAGAGAAGTGTTTTCCCATGTCAGGAAGAGAAAGGAAGATTGCAACGTTTCATACCCCAGAACTTCCTTTATTCAGATGGGTTCTAGTCCTGTAGTTTAGTGAAACTTCTTTTGGGTGCCTTTGCTTTCTGAAGTCTGGGCCCTACAAGGTTCAAGATCAGGAGCTGAAAGCTGTCACCATGTTAGCCACAAGGAGCCTGACTCCAGGTGGGGCATGAAATCATTTGGTGAAGTTGCTAAGTCTCAAGTATAGCAAAGACTATTATCTCCCACCTTGTAGGTAGTTAGTACCTCCAGGATCAGTGATGGTTCCCGCTGGGCCTGCAGTTCAAAATGCGGATTTCATGAATGTTACTATCCTATAAAATTTTGGAGTTGAACCAAGGAAAGGACAGACTGGGAAATGTCATTTTTCAGTTGTTCATGCTGTGTTTTGTTATATATCCCGTTAGTGGTTTTTTGCTTATAAGAGAACACGGACGTTACTTTAATGGAAGTCCTGTTAAAAATGTTGACACGGGTCCAATCAGATCAGTGTGTTGCATTTGCAGTAAAGGCTGCAATGGGCAAAGGAGGGAAGGGAGGACGGCATGGTGAAGAGAAAGCTTGCCCACAGCAGCTTCAGGAGAACCAGGGGAGGCAGTGAAGGAGTGGGGAGGAAAGGGAATCAGTCCTCATTCTTCCTTTACCTCCACCCTGCCCACTTGGTACCCCACACTGTGCCCCACACTGCTGGGCACCTGTTGGTCACACCTGCTGGGACGTCATTCTTAGCAGGGCAGTTGGGCTGTTTGCTGCTTATTCTGCACATTTTGGCTTCTCTTCTTTATGGGATGCTGAATTAGACGTACGATAACAGTACCCGGTGGGAAGGCCCATTGGTTGATTTCACTCAATTCCTCCATCAGCGGATACTTATGGAGTAACAATGGTGTGTGCAGCATGGGGCAAATTGCTAGGAAAAGATAACGAAGGTGGGGAAAAAGATGGCAGGTGCGCGGGTCCTGGGGAGGTCGACATGCTATACCTAGAACTCAGTGTGTATGGGACAGAAAAGAACAGGTACTTCATCATTTTAAAAAATGAATCCTTAATAATCTCACTCTTTAAACTTTAATTCTGCAAGAGATGTTAAATAACCCAGATCAGGGCTGCCCCTGTCATTGAGCTCGAACATGGCAAATCACCAGCTGGCTTCTAACCCAAAACTTCAGAAAAGGAGCCCTTTAATCTTTGCTAATTACAAATCAATAGATTCCAATCTTCCTGCTGTGTAGGAATTACTTGGAGCATATGTTTTGGGAAAAGAAGAACAACATGAGGTAGTGGGGAGGGATTCACTCTTTTTCTAAGTTTGACTTGTTTTTTATACTTTTTTTGGACTCTACATCTTTCTTTTTTTTTTTAAAGATTTTATTTATTTATTTGACAGAGAGACACAGCGAGAGAGGGAACACAAGCAGGGGGAGTGGGAGAGGGAGAAGCAGGCTTCCCGCCAAGCAGGGAACCTGATGAGGGGCTCGATCCCAGGACCCCGGGATCATGACCTGAGCCGAAGGCAGACGCTTAATGACTGAGCCACCCAGGCGCCCCTCTACTTCTTTCTTTAACTTCTTTCCTCTATACTTTTCCTTGAGAAACTATGGGAATAACTTTCAGTCGACACACCTGCCCTCTGGAAAGTGTAAGCAGATAGAAAAAAAAAAAGAATGCAGTAGTTAGGATAAATTATTACATCTATTTTCACAGAACTGATTTTAGAAGCTCAGAACTCCTTCTGTACCTTCAGCTATGAACCTTTGGCCCTCCCCCAGTATTTACCCAGAAACAGAGTTAATCAGAGCTTCTTTGGAGTCTTCACTGGGGAGAACTCATTCACCGATTCAGCTACATCAGCAGTCTTGTTTGGCTGTTGTTAATAAATTCTAGTAAATAAATATTTTGGTACAGCAGCTCTTTGGTCCCTGGCTCTGTGCTAAGCAGGCTTGATTTGATGTTCATTTTCTTGAGGCCAGTGTTTTAAAACATTTTTTTCTTTCCCTTCCTCATAGGTCGGTAGAAGATGAGGAGAGACCTTTCGCGCTGGGAATGCAGTTTGTTTTATTGCGAACACTTGGTACGTTCCTGAATTTCCACGTGTGCCTCTTAGTTCCTCTTTACAGATGGCAAATTCTCACTGTCCTTTAAAAATGGCAAGTCAATCATTTGTTACCATTAGTAGTAGCTAGGATTTTATGGGTTAACGGCCAGGACACAACTTCCTTATTTTCTGATTTGAACTAGAAGCTACCCAGTTCTGTGCTTTGATGAAACAGAACACACCTGACTTTAGAACAGTTTCTTTTTCACTCTGAGCCTAGACGTGGGCTACATTCCCCAGAGCGTTTTTGGTACTGTAAGAAATATTGAACCAAACAATTGTAATGGGCTTAAGATCCCGGCATTTTTTTCCCTTTATGTCTTTTTAACATGAAAGTGATGGAAATCGGTACTCATATTATTTGCAAAAATTTTAATTCCTTACTTCTTTACAGTAACTTTATTGGGCCGGGCAAAAAGTATACCTATCAAGTTTTCTGAGAAAAGAAATTAAAAATTCTGAAAAGAAAAAAGAAAAATCCTCAAATGATACATGAGGAGTTCCCTTTACTGATTAACAAGAGAAGTTCATTAGCACTGTCAATATATTGCAGAGTTCATTAGGGCATGAAGAACATCGTTCTGATTTTGGCAAACACCCTATCATTGTCGTGTTTTGGGACAGTGCATGGGAAATATCATGTGAAGTAGCCCATTGCCTTGATCAATTTCAATGTATTTGTAATTGACTTCCCCATCATCAAGCATATTTTTTCTTTCGCAAGTGGGAGTCCGTCATTTTCTTGAGCTATCGTTTCTTCCAGTATCATTGTCCACAGGACAAAAAAAAAAAATAGGTTTTTTGATTTAAATTTTTAATTTCCATTTTGAAGGGTGAAACACTTTAAAATGGTGTCATCTGACCCTCTGAAACATTAATCTTCTCTGGAATTCTCAATTTATTTTTTATAATTTTTTTATTATGTTATGTTAGTCACCATACAGTACATCATTAGTTTTGATGTAGTGTTCTATGATTCATTGTTTGCGTATAACACCCAGTGCTCCATGCAGTATGTGCCCTCCTTAATACCCATCACTGGGCTCACCCATCCCCCACCCCCCTCCCCTCTAAAACCCTCAGTTTGATTCCCAGATGACCCATGAGAGATTATGGACTCCTGGAATTCTCAATTTGTCATTACATTGCAGTTGGTGGCCCAGTCTGGGAGTAGGAACTGTCTGGTCATCCTCAGAGGCTTCTAGTTGCATTGAATGGGTGGCTTGGTTTTTTTTTTTTTTTTTGGTACTGATAAAACTTCGAAGGTCCCAGTTTTCAAAGGCAGCTGGTGAAAGGAAATTCTGACATGCTTTGATTTTGTTAAGAAGCTTGCCTTATACTTCCTGTTGAAAACTAAAAAGTTGTTTTCAAGGAAGGAAATTTGTTAGCGAAGGGGTGGTTGAATAGGAAAAGAAAAAAAATAGGTCCTCCTTTTTGCTCTGCTTGTCTTTGATGCCATGGAGTTGGGGTGGTTTCATATGGAATTGGAGGTGAAGGTAAGTCAACAGAGGGATATCACAGCATCAGGAGTAAGTGGAAGGAGGATATTTCAGTCATCTATTATTTAATTCAACCTTGACTTAAGTTCTGTTGATTATGAAAAACTAGAGTTGGGCCAACAAACCAATTTCCATTTCCCCAAATTCCAAAGCAAAAAGAGAGTTTTAAGTGTTTTAGTAATGTTAAATTTTTTTTTTTAAAGATTTTATTTATTTGACAGAGAGAGACACAGCGAGAGAGGGAACACAAGCAGGGGGAGTGGGAGAGAGAGAGGAGCAGGCTTCCTGCGGAGCAGGGAGCCCGATGTGGGGCTCGATCCCAGGACCCCGGGATCATGACCTGAGCCGAAGGCAGACGCTTAACGACTGAGCCACCCAGGCGCCCCTAGTAATGTTAAATTTTAATTGTAGTTAACATACCTTATTTGAAACAAATATAACATATTTAAAAATACATCACTTAGCCCACTGTCTTCCCTTCCTTCCTCTCTTCTTTTCTTCCTCCTTTTCTCCCTTGTTCCTTCCCATCACTTCCTTTTATAAACTCTTATTGAGGCTCCACAGGCTGTCCTGAGGGGTCCTTGGGACGCAAGGAATAAAAGGCATGGCCTCTGCCATCAAGGAGCTTATGGGTGACAAATCTGCAAACACTTTCAATGCTACGTGATAGTTGATACAATGAAGGTGTATACAAAATGCAGTGGGAATAAAGTGGCATCTGAGTGAGTGAGGAATTTAAAGGAGGGGTAGATAATTGCAAGGTGAACAATTTTGGGGATGGGGACACATTTCAGTAAAGGGAGTAACATATGGTGAAGGAAGTCTACTTGGGTAGACTTTCTTTCTTACGGGAGTAAAGAAATATCTATCTCATAGCCCAGACAATGAAGCTACTACTCATCGCAGATGTTTCACAAGCTTCAAAGATGAATTTTCTGCCTTAGTTATTTCTATGCCCCAAATGTCTTTATACAGTTTGCCATTTGATGTGGTTTCTGGCTTAGAGGGGACAGTGTTTTCCTCATACTCTTCCTGCACCCGAGGACTAGAACCCAACCCATAAGAACTAAGTATACTGAATTTTAGTGGTTCATAAAGGGTCGTATAGCCTCTTGAGTATTTAATGGCAAAATTTGATTTTTAAGTTTAAAAGCATTGCCTAATTGAATTTTTAAGCAATCGACATTTTTACAATCTTAAAATCAATAGCATATTCTGACCGAGTTGCAAACTGGAAGGTTTAAAGTATTTATAACTTAGTGAACGTTTTTATAATAAATATATTATGATAAGATGTGACAGATTTAAAATAGTCAAGTAACACAAGAAAACCACTGCCCTCCACTGGTTCTAGAGGGCTCTGATTTACAAAATCGGTTTTCTCTGATAAGACGGGCTAACCATTGTTCTTTTTCTTTTTCTCTACAACGCTAGCATACATTCCTACTCCAATTTACTTTGGAGCAGTTATTGACACCACCTGCATGCTCTGGCAACAGGAATGTGGAGTGCAAGGCTCTTGCTGGGAGTACAACGTGACATCATTTCGTTTTGTCTACTTTGGTTTGGCGGCCGGCCTCAAATTTGTTGGCTTCATTTTTATTTTTCTGGCCTGGTACTCCATTAAATACAAGGAGGACGAGCTGCAGAGGCAGAGGTGGAGAGAATTTCCTCTGAGCACAGTGAGCGAGATGGTGGGCCACACCGAAAACACCAGTAAGGGTGCCCGGACTAGATCTTGTCCAGCTTTCAGCAGCCAGGGGGATTTCCACGAAGAGACTGGTCTGCAGAAAGGGATCCAGTACACAGCACAGACCTATTCGGGGCCCTTCCCCGAAGCAATAAGCTCCTCCCCAGACCCGGGGCTGGAAGAAAGCCCTACTGCCAAGTAGCCTCCCTCCCGAAGCTTGAAAATGGAAGACTTCAGTTTTGTTGGTTGAGTTGAATATGGCAACTTGAGAAACACCCGTGCCTTCTTTTCTTTCTCTCTTTTTTTAACCTCTAAAGACACAATCCTCAAACTGACAAAACTCAGTATACACAGCCACTATTGACTGAGGGCTGGATACCTCAACAAGACTGAGAGCCTTTGCCCCCCTTCTCTCCAAGAAGGAGGAGTTTAGATAGATTTGTTACCATTTCCGCTATGTTAATTTCATGCTCGTGCTCCATTGTGGTATAAGGCTGAGAGGTGCCTGGTTAAGAAAATCACGGGAAGTGTCCTAGAGGTACATATCATTACCATACACTCCAAACAAAGGTGAGCTTGACCATGACTTTGCATTTACAAATCAGAGTTTTTAGATATGAACACCTACTGTGAGTTCCGCTACAAAGCACAAATGAATTTGCCTCAACTATGCAATTTTGATTGGGAAAATGTAAGTGCAGCATGTTACTTTTTCTTTCAAGAGACTAAAGCAGATACGTTTTGAAAAGAGGACAATAAACTTTCCCTGAAGTACTGTTAATAGCGTTTTAAGCCATAGCAGAGTTATAAATCAGGTAGAATTTTTCAAATGCTTCAAAGGAATCATATGCATAGTGTGACAAAAGGAACAGCTACTTTATTTCATAAGACACATTCTCTTTTAGTCTGTCTGCCCCATCATAAGGTAAAGAGTCTGCTGAATCATAAAATCTGATAGCTTGAACATAAACTCCAGTATTCTTTTGCCAGGGGCTTTAAAACTAGTGTGCTAAACAATGTGGCTAGAACCTAATTTGAGATGCATCATAAAGAGAGAAACTGATGGCTTTCTCATCCAAAGAAAAATGCTGCAGAAATTCTTTTAGCTCTCATGGGCCCACACAAGGGTAGCTAAGAATTGTAACCTTGACACTCAAAATAGTTGGAAAAAGAAATTCCACAGAGGTAAGATTGAGTCCCATCTGATTGCTTTAGTTATACGCCTGGAAACAGCAAATCTGTATCGTTTTCTTTCTTATGTACAGAAAATTGCCGTGGTTGCCCCCTGAAGTTGAGTAATTAAATCAGGAAACCTATACCTGTGATGTGAAAATCACTCTGAATACAGGAGGAGGGAGATCTGTGAGCTATCGGAGTATGATCCTAAGTCATGACTGAAAATTATTTAAAATCAACTTGCCTGTCATACTGAATTCCACTTTATCAGAGTTAGAACAATTTTGCTTCTCTCTTTGATTCCTTCCTCCTGTTAACCTTCCCGAAGCAATTCTGCGAGAGGATTTTTCTGTTCCTAAATGTTCTTTGGGCTCATTATCCATCATCCTTTTCAGTTCCTCCCAGCACATCACTTTGACTTAGGTGCCACACAGAATGCTTTCTCCATGATTCTGAAGGTAGATGCTTCCCGACTGCACTCTGGACTGATAGCAGGTTACCTCCTGGCATCTTGGCTGCTCAGAAAAAGAATCCTTGACAACCCGGACTTCGGAGGGACTGTAAGGTCCAAATACCAATGTAATTGTGAACAGTTTCTGCCAAGGAGCCTATGCTTACGTAGGGGCTAATTTGGGAACTGATTTCCTTAGCTGGCTTACTCTCTTCCACAGAGGGGTCATGACTGATGGAACTGTCCCATGATTCAGGCTTTTTGCCCTTCGTCCTTGGAGACACTGGTGGAGTTATGTGAACAGTTCAAGGTTGTTTTCCTCTCCACCTAAGAACGGTATTGTCAAATGGTTCTTTTGGTGGCATGCAGTTTGTGGAGAGGGTTATCGCTATTAGACTGAATAATGTCTGTAAGGGGTTGAGCCAGTGGACAGGTAACAAGGACTTCCGTTGGAGTGGTCTCATTTGGCTGAGTCATAAGTCTGCTGTTGCCTCTAATTACTCTGGTGTCTGTCCAACTTCCCTCCATTGAAGGGAAGGTCTTCAGAGAATATTGTTGATTAACTTAGTGTCTACTCTGCTGCCTCAGGGTTCCCTTTTACTCTCTATGGGAGATCTTTGATCCTTTAGATCCTTTAAAAAGTTTCCTTTTGTGTTGGAGCTAAAGATATACAGGATGGGGAGAGGTGGTATTTTCTTAATTCCCCTCTAATTGCCAAAGAACTGCATTGAGAGAATTTGGGTGGGATTAACACCTTTTTTTTTTTTTTTTTTTTTAAGCTAAGAGTGTATGTTCCAACACTCTTAGAATCTCTCTCTTCTTGGTAGTATATTTTGAAAAGGAGCTGCTTTCAGAACTCCAGGGTAGGAAGTGACAGACTCTTCACATATAATTAGACAGTCCCCTTTCTCTACCCTGAACAGTCATCCATCCAGTTCAGCAACCATCGACCAGTTCTCTATCAGGCACTATTTTAGCCAATTACCATCTGCTGCTCTATGAAATTCTTTAGGTTGACCTGCCAAAATTCAAAGAAATTGGCCTGAATTGTACACCACAATTGTTAATATTGTACTTCCTCAAGTATGTGATACTTATAAATAGTGGGTGTATCATTAATGTGTTGTTGGTTCATGTAGAATAAGTAGTGAAAAATCACAGAAGACTGAAGTTTTAGAATACGTACCAATTAAGAATTGTCCCCAAAATGCTTTGGGTCCTGGCAGTATCCTTGGAATATTACATAGTCAACTAAAGTGACTGTTATATAAATGGCACCATTTAATTGTAGATATGAGGTTCTTATATGTTTGTTACTTCATGGTCACAGCTCCTATTATAAGTTTAATTCCCACTTCCATGAACTTAGGCTTCTAGTTACTTGTTTTGGAAAAAAGGTCACCTTGTTCTTTTATCAACTCTGTAGATTAATGTATTAATAATGTATAACTATTGTAAGTTTAATTCCCACTCTCCATGAACTTAGGCCTCTAATTACTTGTTTTGGAAAAAAAGGTCACCTTGTTCTTTTATCAACTCTGTAGATTATAATGTATTATTTGGCTTTAATATGCAAATATAATATCTATGAGTCTAGCCTATTAATTTAGAAACACCCTGGGGGAAGGTAGGTGGTTGGAGCACATTTTTTGTTATCTTCATTAGTATGAAGTCCTTATCCTTTGTAGGTAGATTTAATTCTTGAAAACATTCAAAAGTCATTCAGAACTAAGTTGTGGGGGAAGGAGGAGCAGAGAAGAAACAAATTATCTTTTGTGGAGTGTGACTATTTCAGAGAATTTTGTCAAGCACTTAATATACATCATTTATTTTAATACTGTTAATAACTTTGCAAGATAACTATTTTTATTCTTTTTTTTTTTTAAACAGATCATGAAAACTGAGGCTCAGAGAGGTAAAGAGATTTGTTTAGGATTGTACAGAGTGGCCAAGTTAGGGTTCAGAAGTGGGTTTCTGTCTCCATCGCTCGCTTCTTACACTATATAATGCCTACAATGGTTTTGGTTAACAAAGACAAGTGTGACTATAATTTAGCGAGGTACAGCATTTCATTTTTTGCTGTGTTACTGTTCCTGAAGAGTAGAGACGTTATTATTCCTTTGTGTAGAATAGAAAAAAAATCTGTAAGAAACATCAAAATTTAATGTTTAGATTTTCAAGGTAAATTTACATTTATTTAGCTAAGCGTTATATTCAAAGTTGTCATAACATACCTCAAGTATTTATTTATAGTTCATATTTAATATAGAACAAATCCAATTTTGATGTTAGCATTGAGTCTCAGTAGAATTTCTGAAATGAATCATGAGGAAATGTGGTTCAGATTTATTGAATCTGAGCTCTGGGGATTTTAAGTGTATGCTTTCTTTTTCGTGTTTTCCTCTTTCAGAATGTTAACATTTCCATTAATTTTTAGTGAATATGGGTTTTAAGTTTCCTAAATAAAAGTTTCAAATGAACATACACAAAGTGTTCCATGTTAAATGAACATAGACAAAACGTTACATGTTATGTACTAAACAACTGGTGGGATTGTTGCTGTCAGTAGCTGTGCTGTGGTCACAAACGGGAGCATGCACTTGGGAATGCAGCCGTCAGAGAAGGAGCAAGTCATAATGACCGTCCTGCATTTTCACCAAACTACCAAGAAAATTCTTCCTCCATCTGTAATTCCAGCTTGCATTCTTTGGTGGACGTGGAACCAGAAAGTTTCTTTTCGGAGCCTGTTTTGCATCAACCAAAGAGCAGCTGCGTGGTTTTTGAATGGACCTGAAGCATTTGTGGAAATTCTCTGGTGTGCCCAGGAGCAGTAAGAGAGCCCAAGTCTCGGGGGCGGGGGGGGCAGCCAATTATACTTTTAGCCTGTGTGGACTTCAAACATCCTCGAGGTGCCGAAACACGAGTCTAACTATTGCTATAGAGGTGCATCTGGAGTCTTCTAAGTAGCAGATAGATACCAAAATACTGTATAATCCCAGAATTGCCTAGACTGCAGGTTTGCTAGTTCTGTTCTCCAGACCATAGGTAGCCTCTCCACATTACTTGTAATTCCTCTTTCCTGGCATAGAAGGGCGTGCCGTGGCGGGCAGGTGAAGGTAGTAGTCTTGTGCACTTTATCTTTTCCGTTTTCTCTCCTCTCCTCATCTTCCAGGATGCTGCTGGCTGTGTCTGTCCCAGGCTTCTTGCTACATTGGAATCAGATCTGTGTTATGTTTGAACAAGTTCTTTTAAGCACTTCATTTTTACTCAGCCCTACGAAGGGTCACATATGATGAAAACCCTCCTTGGGTATTTGCTTTTGCAACATTAAAAAAAAAAAAAATGCCTCGGTGCTAAAAGTATTTGATGATGCATGCTCGCCACAAAAATGCGCCACTGAATTTACAGTGTTTCACTGGCAAGGGACTACATGTGCTTTGTTTTTGGAAATCTAGAGAGCTTCCCAGAAAACAAGCACTCATTATTCTCATTACTACAGTTAATCCATGAACTTTACACTGCAAACATGAAGACTGTAAGGAAGAGTACCTTTTCTATGGAAAACTCAGTGCTTTTGATATTTCTTTTAGCAAGAATAATCAGATGCTACAAATAATTTCGGAGAGAGGGGAAAATGAGTTCACATAATCTTTTCTTATTTCTTCTCCAAAAAACTGACACCCTTGTGAAGTGTTTTTGTAATTGGGGTTTGGAAGGTGTTGTCTTTTTCTGGTATTCTATTACATACTAAAATCAGGAGGAGAAAATATCCAAAACTAAAGTCATTGCAGGGACATATTAAACCAAAGGGTTGAACAAACAGAGTTTAAACTTTGTATCTAGAAATGAAAAATCAGAATAATAAGACTCTATAGTGGGCATTTTTCTTAAAATACATACCTCTACCCAAAACCCCAAATGTTAATTTAGAAGCATGAAATAGGCAAGTCCGCCTCTAACTTTTCAGTTAAAGGAGATGTAATACTGCGTCAAATAAATTGGCATTAGGATCCTGGTGGAGTGTGTGTTCGGTGTGTGTGTGTTGTGTGAAATTGTGTTGGTGATGAAAGGCCGTTTTGAATTGTTACATAAAGGAGTTTGATTTTGTGATTTTTACAATGACTATTTATTTGGAGACTTCTTAGGGTAATTTAAAAGATGTTCAATTTCCTTGTGTTTAATGAAATCTCTTGTCAATGTACTAATAAACCTTGGTTTACAACATCTTGAATACTTGATCATTGAAAATTAAGGAAAAAAAGTAAAAAAAAAAGAATAAAGTGTGTTGGCTTGAAATTAGTTTGTCTCTGAGCTCTCTTCTGATGGACAGCAGAGTTTGCTAAGGCATCCAAAACTTTTGGGTGAGAGGAGGAGGGAGGTAAAGGAGCTCTGGAAATAACAGCATGACTCATGGACTGGAGCACAAAGTGGTTATTTTTAGAACCTTGCCTGGAGCACTCATAGGTGTAAAGCAGGGCAATTGATTTCCATTTCTCACTCAGTCACTCCTCCTGCACAGCTCAACTAAAGGGTCACAATGGCCCAAGATACAGGAGTTACTGGGGGCTGTGTGTGTGTCTTTGCTGGTTTCTGGATAAACCCTTATTTTCCTCCAGGGCCTTGTTCATTCATTGTGGAAGCCATTTATACAAAGGGCAGATACTACCCTCTTCCCCAGTCTACCTTCTTCTCTTCATCAATGGGTGCAATTTAGGCAATTTAGAGATTTCACTCAACTTTCTTAAATATCCCACACATTCAAAGGAGAGGCAGAATCATTCCGTATATTGGGCTTTTTGAAAAAGACACACTAGAAAGTTTCTTTTTAAGAAATGAGGAGAGAGGAAAGGTTATGAATGTGGCCACTTATCTTCCTTGTATTAGCCCCAGACTTGGTACAACCTCAGCATTTTAAGAGCTGTTAAAAAGCATCTAGTTCTTTTCTTCTTTTAAAAATTGCCAGCTCAGCGAAGATGGCCTCCGTAGCTTTGGCGTGGCCTGAGCGCAAAAAAACATTTTTAATTGCAAAAAGTCATTGGAAAGCAAGGAGGTCGATATTTGGTACTCACTTTTGTATTTAAACGTCAAAGTCTGATGCAGTTCCAACTCATAATACCAATATACATCAGTAGAAAGCTAAAACCCTTTTTTGGTCTACTGGAATGGCTAAGATCCTGAGCATCAAAGAAAGAGCAAGCCTGCCATGGGTCAACTGTTTAGCTGTGTTCTTGTCTAAACCCAGTGCTGCTACTTCAGAGATCAATGAAGTGGCAGCTTTGCGAGGGGTGGAGCCTGGCTGGAAAGAAAGATATCATGAGTTGCGCTAGAGTGACACCTAATGGTAATTGTGGAAATTACATGCTTTACTGATCTCTAATCCCTTCCGGTTCCTGGGCTTGAGTTGTAATGGGGCTTTTTGGGACCAGATTCGTATTAGGGTGGCAATGACATCTCCTCTTCTGCTGAAACCCATTAGTAATTGGATTGGTTCCATTCTGGCTCTGGGTCACCTGTGTCGTTGGCGCTGGAGGTAGGGTATCGGGGAGGAGGACTGGGGGTAGAAGACACAGATTCTGAATTCCTGAGCCCTGGGAGGCACACTGGTGTAG
The DNA here is from genome assembly GCF_002201575.2 of Neomonachus schauinslandi. Classification (NCBI taxonomy): domain Eukaryota; kingdom Metazoa; phylum Chordata; class Mammalia; order Carnivora; family Phocidae; genus Neomonachus; species Neomonachus schauinslandi. Next base: position 125,982,774 of record NC_058406.1, on the reverse strand, counting down.
GGGCTAAAAATTCAGAATAGACAAAGGTAGATACCTTTGTCCACCACTTAAGTGCGTTTGCTAGCAGAAAAGTGAGGCAACGCTCAGCACAAAAGACCTCAACATTTGTAGCTCCCTTTGTCCCCCAACCCTCTGCAGTGCTTTCCCTGACATCAGGGAGCAGGGTACTCCCTAGTCTCAACAGGAAATATCTGCTTTTTGGAAGCCATTTTCTCTGCTTATTTTATACAATAGTGGGCTCACTCTAAGGCCCTAGGTACTGTGTTGCTGAAGTCCTCAGCATCAACAACACAGCTCAGAGGAAGCTGAGTTAATTAGACCAGTATGGACAATAGTTGCATTAGGTAGGTCTCTTGGTCAGAAATGGGACAAGAGGCAAGGTCATGAATGTGGCCGGTCACTTTCACTCCATTGGCCTCAGACTTGGCACAACATCAGTGTTCTCTTACTTGGGGGAAAGTAAAGTAAAAATGGCCGAGCTACTCTGTCCAAGGGGTGGGGGAGTTGAGGGAAGTTTACACGGAAAGAAAAGATAAAGTTTGATAAGGTAAAAGGGAAAAAAAAATACGGGAATTGGAGAATGGATGAGATTTTTACAGGTTGGGATGGGGAATTCAGACTTAGGAAGGTGGCGCTAATCCGGGGGAAGCTGGTAGTGACAGGCGAGGGGAAAGGGGAGCAGATGGGTGGATGGAAGGCTAGAGCTTCTAGTGTGTGTGTGGGGGGGGGTGTGTTAAAAATCACCAAAGATTTCTGAGCAGGAGGCTGAGGTCTGAGCCTGGTGATGAAAGACAGCAAGTGCGGGATGAGATGGAGTGGGGCTGGAGGGGAAGGGGCTTAGGGTGTGATTACAACTTTCCCAGCAGCTTCGAGGAGAGGTTGTGAGGGCTTAAATGAACCAGGTGGTGGACCACACCAAGTTGTTAATTGCTCTAAGATCTCTTGTTTTCTATTAAAATAAATTTTGAAAATATTGAAAATATTTTCCAAATACATTTTGGAAATAGCAAGCAAATAAAATTTGAAAATATCAAGCAGAATTGGATTAATTGGGGGAATTGAGGACCTTCTTATAGCTGAGATCACAGTAGCTCTAAAGCAAGTTCTGGACAATAGGCATTTAAAAATCTTTTCTTAGAAGAGCAACATGTTTAGGTACATTTGGCATGGGGTGGGAGTGTTAAGTCTTCATTCCTTCTCTCTTAACCAAAAACCCTGCAGATAGGGTTATTTTATTTTTTTTAAAGAAGGCTCGGAGGAGCCTCAGATATTATGTCGTTTGGGTATGGTAAGTAGGTTTGTGTCTTACACTCCAATACCAACTCAACAGTGTAGCTGGCTGCATTGAGAAGGAGTTTAAGGGTGAAGTGCTCCGGCTTCATGCAGCAGTGTCCTCGTGCATTAGCAATGTCTCCCCTGGGCACGTTTTAGGAAAAGAAAGCACAGATGTGATGTATTTGTCATCCTCGAGTCATACCTCTTATTTCACATTCAAGGAGAGGTTATGTGACTTTCCCCAGCTCATAGGTAGTAAAATTTAGAATTCATGTCCATTGTTCTTTCCACTACTCTTTCCCCATGGGGTTTCACTATGGCTTCTCCCTTCCCTGATCTGGTGGTGTGTGTGTGTGTGTGTGTAAGTGTGTGTGTGTAAATGGAGAAAGTGGAGAGGGGCTGGCCCTGCCTCTGACAAACCTCTTCCTCTTCGAAATCTGTGGGAAATTGGCAGTTGGGGAATCAGCTCAGCCCTCTGGGCATCAGCTCCTCAGAGATCAAACAAGGTCAGTTGGCTAGCCAATTTCTAAGTACTCTTCAAAATCCGAGTCTCTTTCATGCCCTTTGCACATAGTAAGTACTCCATAAGTACCGAAAAATTACTGAATTGAACTAAAATGGAATTTTCTTCAGGATAGCAATACTTGGCTTAGTCACATTTTGTAGGAAAGGAGCAAGAAGGGAGGCAAAATGATGTACCTTTGGTCAACACTATTATCTAAAACTCTTCTCTTGATGAATCTGTGGTGTTATGGCCTGAATTGTATCCCCTCAAAATTCAGATATTGAAGCCCTAAGCCCGCAGTGTGACTGTATTTGGAGAGAAGGCCTTTACAGAGGTAATTAAGGTTAAAGGAGGTCATAAGGGTGGGCCCTAATCTGAAATGACTGGTGTCTTTGTAAGAAGAGATCCCAGGGCTGCACGTGCACAGACAACAGAGAAGGTGGCCATCTGAAAGCCAAGAAGAGAGGCCTTAGAAGAAACCAAAGCCTCTTGGTCTTGGACTTTCAGCCTCCAGAACAGTGAGAAAATAACTGTCTGTTGTTTAAGGCCCCCAGTCTGTGGTATTTTGTTATGGCGGCCCTCGCAAACTAATACAGATGGTTCCCTCAATTATCTCAGGACTGGGTTAACACAACTCAAAAAGCCCTTTGCTTTTGTTTCTTCCCCTTTACTGTTAACCTTCACAGATTGTCAGCCCCTCGACTTGCAGAAGAGAAAGCTTCTCAGGAAATCTGAAGCAGGAAAGAAGTATATGGCATTTGTCAGCCGGGAAAAACTTGAGGTATTGGAGGGTGGTTGGGTCTTGATCAAAGTCCATGTCCCCGTCCCCAGTGAACTGGGGCTTCCTTCAGTGGATTGGTCCTCTTGATTTTGGAAAACTCCGTCTGCGCTGCCCAGAGCCGGCTATATAATTTGTTGGTCTGGTGAAGTGAGGGAAGGTGGGATTCCTTGTTCAAAAATCTTTAAAGATGTCATTGGTGACAGGAAAGGATTCAGCCAAACGCTGGCCCTACATAACTGCTCGGGGGCCAAGGCGGGGATCCAGTCTTGTGCTGTCTCTGCCACGGCCTCCCTGAAGCAAGGAGGCAAATCCACGCTGAAATCATCAGTCTGAGCATGTTCTAGAACACACAGACTTTGGGGCAGTTTTACAAATGTGGTGAATATTCAGCCACGTCCACTGACATAAGGACTCGATTTTACCTGCAAAGAATGGGTGTGGCACAAAAAACTTGGTAATAAGCTCATTTCTCTGAAACAGGTAAAATTTAAACACCTTTTATTTCAAGAAATATTGCTTCTAGACTTTCCCGAAGCCAGAATTGTTTTATAAAAGTATCACAGAATATTACACAAGATTAAAAAACACAGTATGCTTCCTAATAACTTGAAACCTTTTTACAAAGCACATCATTCATGACCATAAATATGTTTCTTCTGTCATTCAGCTGGTGACACACACATCTGATAAAGAGCTAGTTAATTTTAACATATGTACAGAGTCTATGATAAAGACTTAAAGTTATCAAAGATTCAACTACAACATATTAAATTTTCTTTAAAAGAGTTTACCTTAAACACTTAAAACATAATTTACCTATGCATTTGAGTGATCTAAAAATAAAAAGAAAATCACTGTTAAGCTAAAAAAAAAACCTTCTTGGGAAGTTGGCTAGGGTATTGATAATTCTCAATGAGGTAATCCTTTTGCTGGTATTTAAAAATCTAATACATAACAAGAATATTTTTAAGAATACAGAATTTCAAAAGCAGTCTTAAATTATGTCTTTAAAAAAATCAGAACTTGGTGAAGGCCTTAAAAATGATCATATAACACATATGGTGTGTTTAAAATATGAAACATTTGTGAGTTTGTTTTATTGAAAAAGATTTCTTATATAAATTCAAAACTAAGCATATCTTCTCAAAACTTGACCTTACTAGGCAGATCAAGAAAACGAAGATGAGCAAAAAAAAAAAATCTTCAGTCCTTTTATCCTGTTAATAAAATAATAAAAATTTTGCAATCTGAAGCATATGATGAACACTTTGAGGCTAGGCACAGAGAAAGCAGACAATCTTGGTTTTGTTGATTTATTTATTTTTACTGCCAACATCGTTAGCCATGCCTTTCTGCTAATCAAGTTTAGCAAGTCGAGGAAAACGCATGCAATGTCTTCTGGCAAAAGCGTATGCTGAACAATATGTCATCCATACTGTGTGTCATTCTTGGGGTCTACTTCCCGTGGTCACACTGAGAGCAAGGAGTGAGACTATGGAAAGCCTATGGGAAGAAAAAAAAAAAGACTAACCGAACAGACATGGTATTCTGATCTCAAAGTGCAAAATCATTGAAGGTGATGGCACTGAAAAGTTCCAGTGGTTAAAAAAGGAATCAAAACCACATTAGGTGGGCAGTGGAAAGTGTGCTGAAAAATTCATGGAGGAGGTCAAGTTTTAGAAACCCAGAAAGTTACAATTCTAGCCATCTTGATTGGATAATATTTGGACAGGCATATCCCTATCACTTTCAAAAGATAATACTGTTTTAGTCTCCCCACAAACAAACAAACAAACACGAGTCAACCTTTCTTTCTATTCTGGACCAATCATGAATTACAACACCGAGTCCCTGTGTGCCTCCTGCTGACCTGCGCCCTAACTTCTGCGTCTGTGTGCCTAGGGTAGCTTAGAATGTTCGCTGTCGTGATCGCCTTTATTAGTTTACTAATAAAAAGTTAAAAAAAAAATACTGTGTTTGGGGTAAGGTCACAATTTCAGCTAATCGGAGGAGAGTGGAAAGGAGGCACTGCCTTCGAGACTCTGTAAGCTCCCCGTCTTGTGATTCTTCGCCTTGCTCAACATCCTCTTCTCGCTGCTGGAGTTGGTTGGCTGCTCCCTGGCAGACGTATTGATCGTCTGATGAATGGAATCCACATCAGCATGCGCAGGAAGATGCAGCTGATCTTCAAAAACATCCTCGCCTGGACCGCCCCCCCGGGGAACAAGATCAAAAACATCCTCGCCTGGCCCGGCCCCCCGGGGAAGAAGATCAAAAACATCCTCGCCTGGCCCGGCCCCCCGGGGAAATTCATGCTGCAGCCGGGGCCTGGGAGGCACCATCAGCTCTGTGAGGCCGTTGCCGCTAAGATCGCTTGCAAGATGATTTCTCTCTTCGTGCTCCGTCCACGTGTCAGTTTTATGATTTCTCCAGTGTTCAGAATTCAAACGACTCACTTCGGGAATGTCGTTGTTCCATTCAAGTTTCGTCTCTGGACTGAATGTTGGTTGGTTCAAAGGCAGGGTTCGAAGGTCAGCCGGCCAGGTCCAGTAAGGCGCTTCCCCAAGCGTAGGACTCGGGTCCTCATCTGACTCCGCGGAAGCTCTCTCTACCGGCGCCGAGAGCTCCGCAGATCCAGCCAGGGACCCATCACTTTGAGCAGTTGCAGTCTTATTTGTTTTGTCTTGCTCCTGGTGGCTGTTCAGCAGTGCAAATACTCTATCTACATCCTTCAAGTAATTAGTCCAGTCAGCCAGACTAAGTGTATAGTTTTGTCTGTACTCATAGACACTTTTGTTCACTCTATATAAATCCTCCAGACCTTGCCAGTTGACATCTGCAGCGAGGCCGGGCGGATTAACCTTCCCATCCATCCCATAACTGTCCTCTGCGAAAAGAGAGAAAGAGGTGGATCATTAGGGGAGAAAGTATTTCTTACTTATCGGACAAGCAACTTACATCGTTTTTAGCAGGGCAAATCCATTTGAAATACAATGCTAAAAAGTATTTTCCCCTAGTCATTTGTTGTCAGGGAGGGGACTTAGGTTACAGAAGCGATTGAACAGTAACAAAAAATTGGAAAGAGGCACAAACAAGTGCAAACCTCTATGATGAGGCACAGTTGGTGATGGAAATGCATGGCATCATCCGTCAGGGGGCTGATGTTTTACTCCTGGCTCTACTCAAGGCAACTTTGCAACCAGGACATCATGTGAGTGGGGCTCTCTGAGTCTTGGTCCCTCATCTGTCAGATGCGAGCATAGTTGTGTGATGGAACCTTTACCATCTACATGGTTTCTGGGCGAATGATGAATTTGAAAGTGTTTTATTTATTTATTTGAGAGAGAGAGAATGAGAGAGAGCACATGAGAGGGGGGAGGGTCAGAGGGAGAAGCAGACTCCCTGCCGAGCAGGGAGCCCGATGCGGGACTCGATCCAGGGACTCCAGGATCATGACCTAAGCCGAAGGCAGTCGCCCAACCAACTGAGCCACCCAGGCGCCCTGAAAGTGTTTTAATGTAAGAGGCAATGCTTAGACATTTTTATGCTACCTGGCACTCCGTATAAAAACAAATGTCAATGCAATTAAACTCTTCAAATCCAATGCTTGAATCTGTTTCTTTGATTTTGTTTTTGCCCTAAAAGTTCTCTGCTCCAGATAAGTCAAACTTTGAGTGGTTTCCACAGTGTACAAAGAACACACCAGCTTTCTCTCTCTCTCAGATCTTTCTACATCACCAAGGTGACTACAGTCCTGTGGAAAATAGCATCTTTTCTCTTGTTATGTCCAAGTACCATTTAGAAAGAGGCAGCCTGGATTAATGTGATCAACTATGCACAAAGCAATACAGACCAGCAGGAAGAATAAGTAAAACTACACAAAACTACACTCTCAGTAAACTAGAAGATAGAAAATTATGTAATCTTCAAACAACCTGTAAGTTAAAAAAAAAAAAGTTAATATGCAATCTCAACAGAGCTGTATGTCGCACTCTGGGCACAAGCCCTGGGAAAACGGTATAGACGAGAGAAGCAGGAAATGAGGTTGCAGCCAAGAACTGAGTTGAAGCCATCGCTGGAAAGCATGTCAACCTGATGTAGAAAAGACTGTACGAATCCTCGTAAACCGCGGTGCAGATGAGGAAGAGACTCAGAAGTGGGCATGAATCGAGGTGGCAGTCAGAAAGGGAGGGAGGAAAGGACACAAAGCAAGAAGCAACATCCTTTGGAAACTGGGAGATAAAGGAAAAGGGCAGCAAAAGGGGGGAAATGTCAGATCCTGTAAGGAAAAAAGAGAAAGAAAAAACGAAGACATACAACCTCCCCTACTCCCATCCCCAAATAATAATAAAATAAAATAGTAAAAAGATAGTAGACTTGGTTACACCCACTAGAAAGGATCCTCTTAAACTAGAAATCTTATAAATACTTGAAATCCATGAAATTAAGAAAAGAAACCCAAATCTAGACAAAATTGTTATAAAAGAAAATAGAAAATAACAAAATCTATCATCCTATGAAAATGCCAAATGCCCTGCCAAAATAAACCATAAAGTGAAGAAAACCACAATACAACATTGCCAAGTAAATTAAGTGTTTTCAATCAAGCACCCCAGGGTGTGAAAACCATCTTAAATCAGAAATTAAAGTACAAACCAAGGATCTTAAAACCATCCAAGCTCTTTTTCAAGTATCAAGGCTACAGAAAAAACAGGTCTAAAAATTAAACTGTAAGAATGCAGGGAACACTGTCCACATCAGCTTTTCTTGAACAGTCTTCATCCAACCAAGAAATCACTGGAGAAATTTCAGCAAAAACATTGATGCTGAGCATTTAATGTACTTATCAGATTTAGGAGTACTTGATAAAGGTAGGAGAAGGGTTGAAAGATAATATATACATTTTATATGACAAAGTAAAAATAATGTAACTAGAAATGGGAGGGAAGAGAGAAAAGCTGAAAGAGAAGAAGCTCATTGAGAGCTGATTTGAAATAATAGTTGGGAGTCAAAGAACATCATTAAAAACTGATCAATGAGATAATACAAGATTAAATAAGAAACAGGGACTAAGGGCATTAAAACGTTTAAGTTCAAAAGCAACCAATAGGACAAAAATACAAATCCTACAAAGTTCCAAAGGGGGAGGGGGAGGCAACCATCTTTATAAAGAAGAAACTATCTGTAAAAGATGCCAAGTGAAATACATGGAAACATAATAATAAGTGATAATCTAAGACAGGCCAAGTGGACTAAAAATAAATACGAATCTAGAAGACCTAAATACATAATCAGTCAGGTAGTTCTCATTTAAATGTGTCCAATAGTATACTCCTAGGGTAGAAGTCACACCTTCTCAAACACACATAGAAATTCACATTATTTGATTATGTGTTAGGTTACACACACACAAAAAATCAGTAAGTTGCATAAAATAGAAATATTACAAACACTCTGACACAATACAATGAAACAAGAAATTAATAACATTAAAACAACAAGAAAGCCCTTTTACCTGGAAGCTGACAAACATATCTGGGTGAAAAGGAAAATACAAACCTGGAAGTGCAGAATTAAAGAAAATGATAATGAAAACGCTATGTATTAGAACCTATGACGCATAAGGCATGATACTTATGCATCATTTTAAGCATTCTTAGCCTTAAACACTTTTATCATGAAAAATAAATGCATTTTTTAAAGATTTTATTTATTCTTTTGAGACACAGAGATACAGAGAGAGAGAGAGAGTATGAGCAAGGGGAGAGGCAGAGGGAGAGGGAGAGGGAGAAGCCCGCTCCCTGCTGAGCCAGGAGCCCGATGTGGGGCTCGATCCCAGGACCCTGGGATCATGAGCTGAGCCGAAGGCAGACGCTTAACCATCTGAGCCACCCAGGCGTCCTGAAAAAATAAATGAATTAAACCCCAAACTCAAAAGAGCTGCAGAAAGAACAATGTAAATCAAAAGAAAGCACCAGGAAGGAAATAATAAAAGTGAAAGCAAAAATTAATGAGGTAGAGAACAGAAGAATGCCATATCTAACTAATAAATCAAAATCCTGGTTCTTAAAGAAAGTATCAAAACAGACAATCAATCACTAGTTCAGCTACTTGAGAAAAAGGGGATAAAGTTCACATAACATGAAATAAAAAATGACAAGGGAGAAATAATCATTGAAATCTACAAAATTTAAAACATGAGAGACCACTTTGTAGACCTCAAAGCAAATGAATTAGAAAACCCAGATGAAACAAAGAGTTGCCCGGAAAAATAGTTCATTGAAATTGACTTGCGGCACCTGGGTGGCTCAGTCGTTAAGCATCTGCCTTTGGCTCAGGTCATGATCCCAGGATCCTCGGATCGAGCCCCACATCAGGCTCCCTGCCCAGGGGGAAGCCTGCTCCTCCCTCTCCCACTCCCCCTGCTTGTGTTCCCTCTCTTGCTATGTCTCTCTCTGTTAAATAAATAAATAAAATCTTAAAAAAAAAAAAAGGAAAAAAGAAATTGGCCCAATTGAAAGTTTAGATAAAGCAATTTCCAAAGGGAAAGAAAGGTTATTAAGAAACTACGAAGATGCACCAGGTCCCTTGGTTTCACAGGAGAATTTTACCAAGCCTTCAAAGAGAAGAGAATCTGAATGCTGGACAAACTGTTTTAAAGCATAGAAAATCAAAGAAAATTTTCAAACTCTTTTTATGAAGCAACTATAACATTGTTAGCTGTGGTAGGGAGAAAGATGTCCACATCCTAATCCTAGAAACTGTGGATATGTTACTTTCCATGGCACAAGGGACTTGGCAGATGTGATTTAAATTACGCTGATATGTGGAGATTATTCTGAAGGATCCAGATGGGGCCAGTGTAACCACAAAAGTCCTTAGTTGGGAAAAGGAGGCAAGGGAGTGACAAGATGCGAGCCCAGAAGCCTAGGTCTGAGACACACACACGTGCGTGCACATGCGCACACAGACACACACAGATTGAGATCTGAAGATCCTACACTACCAGCTCTGAAGATGGGGGAAAGGGCCCTGGGCAAGGAATGTAGGGAGCCTCCAGAAGCTGGGAAAGACAAGGAAAGGGATCCTTTTTTAGAGCTCTCGGAAGGAACACAGACGTGCTCACCCTATGATTTTAGCCCAGTAACACCCATTTTTGGACTTCTGACCACTAAAAATAAAAGAATAAATTTGTGTTGTTTAAGACAGTGTGGTGATTTGTTACAGCAGCAATAGAAAACTAATACAATACCTAAAAAGGTAACACTAGTACAAACAAAAAGAAAATTATGGACTGGTATTATTTATTAATATAATACAAAAATCCTAAATAAAATATTACTGAAGAGAATTCAATATTATATTAAGAAAATAAGACATGATGACCTAGTGGAATGTATTCCAGGAATGAAAGGTTGGCTCATTCTTAGCAAATCTGTTAATATAATATATCATACTGGAAAATCTGTATAATATAATATAATATAATATAATATAATATAATTGGAATGTAATATATCATATTGGAAGATCTTTGTAATAGAATAGAATAGAATTGAATTGGAATATAATATATCATATTGGAATATATCATATTGGAATATAACATCATATTGGAAAATTGAAAGAGAAAAATTATTTGAGCATCTCCATAGATGCTGAAAAGGCCTTTGACAAATTCAATATTCATTAGTAATAAAAACACTAAAAAAAAAAAAATCAATGGCTAGTTCCTTAACATGATGAAGATGTATACAACTTAGTCCTAAACCTCCCTCTCACTTAATGGGGAAATCTGAAAAGCATTTTCAAAAAATCAGGAGCAAGATAACATTGTACTGGAAGTATTAGTTCATTCAGTCCAACAGGAGGGATCAATCAGAGCCAACAAATTAGAAAAGAAGCAAAGCTATCTCTATTCACAAATGTACGACAAGTACAACTGGAAAACCCAAGAGAATCGATGACAAAATTAACTCAAAAGTAGAAATATTTTTTAAAGTAGCAGGATATAAAATTAATATACAGAAATCGATAGCCCTCATATACACAAATGAGAATACGAAGAGGTTTTAATGATGGAGGAAAACCCTATTCACAACAGTAAGAGAGAAGCTAAAATACTTATGAATAAACTTACCAAGAAATGTGCAAAACCTCTAAGAAGTGAGTTTAGAAAGCTCCTGAGAGACCTAGAAATTTACTTAACCAGGTGGAAAGATAGCTTTTGTTCCTGGATAGAAGACTCAGCATTGTAAAGGTACAAGTTCTTCCTGATAATCCTTTCAAAAACCAGATAAAGGGCATACGACATAACCAGATAATCTACAAAAGGAAAGTAACATGGCCTTTAAACTTTCAAAAACATGTTCAACTTTACTCATAATAAGAGCAATACAAATCCAAACAATACTGAGATACCCTTTCTTTCTCATTCAATTGGAAAAAAATTTAAAAGCTTGACAGCTGTTGAAAGCAGACACTCATATACTGATGATGGGAATGCAAAATGGTGCAAACCATATGGAGGGAAATTTGGCAGCATTTAATATGTCCATATAGGCATTTACTTTTGACCCAGTAATCCCACAACTAGGAATTTACTCTGAAGATATCTTCAAGAACATGAAACATATTTGCCCAAGGTTCTTTACTGCAGCACAATTTGTAATTGCAAAATATGAGAAGAACTGAAATCTCATACATAAAAGAGTGGCTGAATAAATTACGGTACAGCCACACAGTAGATTACTATGAAGAAGTGAAAAAGAGAATGGGAAGATCTCTATGAACTGATGGAGAGGATAGATTTTAAAGTGACAATAGTAATTTAAGTGAAAAAGAAACCAAGTGTAATACTGTATATATAGTATGCTACCCTCGAGGTAAGAAAGTAAGAGAAATCAAATATCACCATCTGCTTACTACTGCAACAAAAACACAGCAAGGTAAAACAGAAACTGATGAGTCTGGTTACCTACGTCCCACGTGTGGGAAGAGCTGGTGGGAAGGACTAACATTTCTCTCCATATGCTTTTGGCAGTTTCGACTTTTGGAACTATGTTAAAGTATTACACACTGAAAAAGAAAATTACACTACCAGTGATGAGAAAAAATAGACCCAAAAATGGAATACAGACGGAAATAAACAAACCTTGGTCTATTTCAAATGAGTAACAGAACCACAATAAAGGAGGAGGTAGCAGGGAGCCAGCCCCAGTAACTCCAAACACAGTGCTATTTTTTTCTCCTTCTAAAGACAGAAGGACCTGCAAAATATCCTGAGCTCTAGTTAGCAGGTTTGTGTTTACAGATGTAGGATCTAGCAATTCGGAACTCGCTTTCTGTGTGCTGTAGCATTTAACAGATGAGTCAATCCTTTGAGGATAATGGGAACTAGACTTCTTAAAGCTGGAAAAGGAAGTTACCACATAGAAACTAGAAGACTAGAATGAATCTTGAGCTGTTGAGTTAGAATTAGAGGTATCAGTATGAACATATGGTTTTTAATATATCTAGGTAGCTACGTCCACACATTCTCTGCATCTATAGAAAGAGGAATGGCTGTCAATACCCGTGCGTGTGTATTTTAGCTCTGTCCACCCAAAGGGTCTACATACAAAGATGCTTCTGTAACAATTTTATGCACCTCAAACCCAGATCTTGGGTCCAAATGCCACTCCCCACTTAAAAGGAACTGGGGATCTTTGGGGAAATGGCTGATTCCAGATGTGGGGGAGTGAAACTTCAAGGTGAACTTGGAACATAGTTAGGCTTGAAAGCAATGGAGCGCTCAAAAGATGATGGGGACACCCCAAAAGGACATGGAAGCCACCTGAAGGGACACCATTGACTAAAACTGGGATATTTTGATCATCAAAATAAATAATGGTAGCAAAAGGTTTTCCATGCGATAAAATAAGGATCTATGAATCCTTATTGCTATACATCCATATATACATATAAACGAGAAAAGGGCATTTTTTTCTCTATGGCAGAGTACCACTTAAGAAATGTAGCAAGAATAATGAAGTTGGAAAAAATCATCATTTTGCAGTCATCAAAATGCTTAAGGCAAGAATTATGAATTCCTCAAAAGCTAGTGGATGAATTACTAATTAAAGAAGGAAAAATAGTAATTTTATAGTGGATTAACCTAGCAAACCACCTCTGAATCAAGTAATCAAAGGTAAGACCACCAAACAGATGTCATGGATCTCCTTATAAAATATCTTGAGGGATGCCTGGGTGGCTCAGTGGGCTGGGTGTCCGACTTTTGATTTTGGCTCAGGTCATGATCTCAGGGACGTGAGATCGAGCCCCACGGCGAGCTCCACACTCAGCCCAAAATCTGCTTGAGATTCTCTCTCTCCCTCTCCCTCTGCCCTTCCCCCACTCTCTTTCAAATAAATAAATAAATATATCTTAAAAAAAAAAAAAAGATATACCGGAGTGCACACTTCCACGTTTATGGCATTCCTTCAGAAATGCACAATTTTAGTCCAATCACGAGGAAATACCAGAAAAACCCCAACTGGGGGACATTTTACAGAATAACTGGCCTGTATACTTTAGAATGTCATGAATAGTAATGAAAAGTCGAGGAACTATTCCAGATGGAAAGAGACCTAAAAGACATGACAATTTACTACAATGTGTGATTCCGGATTGGATCCCTGACCAGAAAAACAAAATCCTCTCCAAACCATAAATATGACATTATGGGACAATTGGCAATATTTGAATAAGGACTGTGGACTAGATAATAGCCTTGTATCAGTGTTAAATTGCCTGATTTTGGTAAGTGTACAAGAGTTACGTAAGAATGTTTTTGTTCTTGGGAAATATGTACTAAAGCTCTTATATATAAAAAAACATGATATCGGCAAATTATAAATGATTCAGGGAAAAAAAAAAAAAAGAAGAAGTATGTGTGTGTATGTGGAAAAAGAGCCGGAGAACAAGGGAAAACAATAAGGCAAATGGGGTAAAATTTCTTGGAAGTGTTCTTGCAAGTTTTCTGTACATGCACCATTGTATCAAAACATTAAGTCAAAATCCTTGTTAGACATTAGAACTAAATTGTCCGCATTTCCGTCCTGGTTTCTGCCAGTCCTCATGTCACAAAAGGAGCCCTCTTTCTTGGGCCATTCTGAAGTTCTTTATTCGGGGAGCAAACGTATGAATAGGTTTGTTCTGAAAAATGAATTTTTGGAATAAAAGTGGATGATTTCAAGTTCCAGGTAATTCTCACCCAACCTGGGAAACAGAAAGGTTGTAAAACCCCTAAGAGAAATTCAAAAGCACACGCAGGTCTCAAGCTGAGTCGCATTTCTTTCTGGATGGCACTTATTTACTTTTAAAAGCATGACCACATAATTAGGGGCACCAGGGGTAGCTTAGTCTGTTAAGCTTCAGACTCTTGCTTTGGGCTCAGGTCGTGATCTCAGGGTCATGAGATCAAACTCCGTGTCAGGCTCTGCGCTCAGCAGGGAATCTGCTTGAGATCCTCTCTCCCTCTGCCTCTCCCCCTGCTTCCTCTCCCTGAAAAAAATAAATACATCTTTAAAAACATGACCAGTAATTATGTCCCCCTCTACACGTGGGTAGCAGAGACCACGTATGCGTGGAATTGTAACTCTTCTGGAGCAGTTCTAATCCACAAGGACTACTGGTGTCCTACGAAGCAGAAAGAGTAGTTTCTACAGAGACTGCCTGATGCCTACCGACTTCAGCGGCCTGCTCTGTTCTTACTCCGCACATGGCCTCTGACGAAGCGTCACCAAAACAGTGGCGTTTCCTGAAAACACCAGGCTCTCTCCCTCCTCAGCACTGGCATTTATTCCTAGAATGTGCTTCCCTGCCTCAGCATCTGAGTCGGCGCTCAGCCTTCAAAATGAAATTTGAGCATCACTCCCTCCACAATTTCCTGGCCCTCTTCTTCACGTCCTCGGGTTTCCTCAGCACGGTGGGAGGCCCTCCATTACAGCCCCCACCTCTAGATGATTCTGGGTACTTGTGCTCAACAGCAAACTTTGACTTTCACCGGGCTAGGTGTCTCTCATTTCAAGGGGCAAACAATAGGTCAGTCAGAAGCCTTGTAATTCCGTTGATCGCTGCTCACTGGAGGGATGTTTTCGTTGACATGGCTATATTCCCCTCCCAGCTTTCAGTTCTGAGGGCAATCATTTGATTTTCAAAATTGAGAGAGCCTCAGCAGAGTATCTGCACTAACACATATCCATTCCTTTCTCCTAAGCCCTTCCCTGTTTTTCTGTGTCCCCTTTGAATGTTTTTCTGAAGGCACAGGGATTCCAATATTTGGGACCAAAGCGGTGTGCCTTGTGCGTGACATCCAGGCTGCTTGAAACACAGCATGTTTTAGACTGAAATGGAATTTGCTTTGAGTTTTGAAATTTCAGAGACTCTGAATTCGGTGTCCTGTAAAATAACTAAGAGCCAATCAATCGTAAATACCTTTTTATTTGTTATGCATAGAAGATTTCTAGCGCACTAATTTTATTGAATTGCAAGAACACCTATTTATTTCACAAATACAAGACTATGAACGTTCAGCTAAGAAGGCAGTGTAGAACTATAAATAGTAAGTTATGTCATTTATCTATAGATGAGTAACTTTGTATAGTCAATGGCTGATTAAAAGCGCATACCTGCTTATGGGGGCAAATGAACATAATTTTCCCTCTTTCTTAATATTTCATTATTTTAAAAAGCCCACTAATTTTATTACCCATTAATGTGAAGGTAAATGTCCTTCAAAATTCTGGGGTTCTTTGATATTTCTCTCACTATTCAACTTTATTACCAAACATCGTTCATAGAATAATATACATTCAGGGCTTACATGTGCTAAGCACTTTTCAGATATCAGCTCATGTAATCCTTATGTATTATTATGTATATGTATAAGATCACCTTTTTACAGATGAGAAAATGAAGTTAGAAGGTTAAATTGTTTGAGAGAATCAGCACAGTATGGAGATTAAAAGCACATGCTAGCTTCAGACTCCTTGGGTAGGTACTCCATCATTTATCAGCTATATAATCTTGGGAAAGTTACTTGGTCTATCTGTGACTCAATTTTCTCATCAATTAAATGGGGCTAACAGTGCTGCCCTTATAAAGTTATTGTGACGTTTAAGTGATTTAACATATGTAAAGTACTTAGGAGAGTGTGGGAACAATGTAAGTCAGGTAATACTGCTAGAAATTGTCCCCAAATTGGGAGGCAATGGAGCCAGACCTTGTGACTAACCCCACCCACAAAACTGTCCTCACAACTATGTATGTCACCTAATCTGATCGACCCAAATCCTCTCTTATTTCTCACAGTTTATAACACTCTTGAATATCTCCCTATTGCATTCAGGATAAAGATCCAATCTTCTGACACAGTCTGCAACCAGGGTGACCAAATTGTCTAGATTGCCTGGGATGATCCCAGTTTATGTCTGTTGGACTTGCATCCTCTTCCATTTAGCATTTGTCCAGAATTTTTGGAATTTTAGTTTAGAAAATCATTTTTAAATACAATTATTTCATAAATCCACTGATCAAGTCATTGGTTAGCAAATACAGGTATCAAATTTAGATAATTTTAATTATTTTTATTACCCCTTCCAGGTGGAAATATCCTTGTTTGGAAGACAAATTCTGTGGGTCACGCTATATATAACACTCTTCATGAAAACAGCGCTGTTGACCCCTTCTGCTTATCCCACAATTCCCTTCCTTGTCCTTACTTTAAATTGATCACAATACCCCCAAATGAATCTTGCCTTTGAAAAAACACTCTCTTCTAGTTGGACTGGTTTTCTTCCTTCAATATCCTATTCTAGATCATGCTAGGGTTGCCTTCCACATGCAGCATTAAATGCCGCCTCCCTGGGAAGCTTCCCAGGATTCCCTGGGGTTGGGTTAGGGGCCCCACAAGGCTCTTATAGCGTCATGTCTTTCCCTGTCAGAGCACTTTGTTTTCTGTGTTGTAATGATAATACTTGCTATGTTCTCCTAGAAGGCAGTGGCTTGCATAGAGGTGGCCATGTAGATTCTTTCCTTCTTTAGTTATTGAATGGATGAAAGAGATTGATTTCTCCCCTTCTCATCTTCCTCTCAATTTTGAAGCTGATTACAGGTAAATTTCACTCCTCAGTTTGGAGGAAAGGGTCTTCAAGTCCTGCAACATGTTTGTTTCTTCTTCTATGGTACAAGAAACAAGGCACTGGAAGTAGAATCACTACTGGAAAAGTAAGACCAAATTCTAGAATTCTTTGGGAGCTTAGATGAATCCTGACTTGTCCCTGCCCCTGATTCTGACCAGCATGGCCACGGGTGTGTTGGCACCATGCCACCAGTTGGCATGGCCTGTCTAGCAGAGCTTTGGCTGGATTTCAGTGCCTGCATCCCACACAGCGGCCCTGCCTCTGACCCACACCCTAACAACTCTGACCCTCAGTCCTCTGCTACTTGAGGAGGCTGGTCCCTTTAACCCCAATCCCTGACTTGACCCAACTCCTGGTCAAGCATCTTAAACAGAAAAGTCCAATGGGGCTAGCAAGGCAGCTTACGAATAAAATGCGCTTAGACAGTGATGCATGTCAATTATTTTTCAACAGAACTGGAAAGAAATATGGAGACAAAAAATCAATATAATGGAGTTCTGAGATGTGACAGAGAGAAGAGAACCAGGTGAAGCTTCGTTAAAGTAACACAGAGCAGGGTAGTGGAGGTTGGGTTCTGTCCTTCACGAAGTCCAGGCAGTTCAGAAAAAAGACTGAACTCTGGATTACCAAAGAGTGATGAACGAGATGGCGGTGGTGCTGATGAGTGTCTCTTTTTGTGTCTCTTATAAAATATAGGAACATTCTTTGGAATTATGATGTCACTATTCCCTTTCAAGTACTCTCTCCTTCATGTTAACGTTTTGCATCCCATGTACACCTTACTAATAAGACTCATCATTACTGGGGCTTCCATTCTCATCTACTTACTAAGCAAGGCAGGACTTGAACCCAAGGCAGACTGGCTACTAATCAGGCTCTAACACACAGCTAGCTCACCTACATCCATCTGCAAGGCATGAGCTGTTGCCCCAGGGGAGATGAATCAAAACATGCAAAAGCAAGGTGCGCAGAAGCGTGGCTGCTGAGGGTGAAGCACAGTGTGGCCTGCTGGTCTCCAGGGTGTGGCACCCCAGGATCCAGGGAGCAGCCAGCACGAGGCCACCCAGAGCCCCCCGTCTGCCCCGCACAGCCGCTGGACGCACCCCATGCCTGCCAGGAGCATTTCCGGGACATCAAAGGGCAGCAACGTCAGTTTTCCTAAGCAATGGGAAAAATAAACACCCCCTCAACCTGTTGATCCCATTCTATTTTGCAACACAGAAATGACTGCTTTCAACTCGAGCCAAAAATGATCTCCTGAGTCATGGGGGTTACTTTCTGAGCGGTGCCCTTACTCTGTGCTTGTCCTAACTGGAAAATGACCGAGCCTCTCAGGGGGCCTGGCCTCAGGCACTGGCCACAGCCCCATCAAGAAATAAAATAAATAACGAAGTTGAACAAGGAACGGACTTGCTTTTCGAAGCCCATTTAAACAAATCTAAAGATGAATTTTTCAAAACCCACAAAATGGAAGGCAGTTAAAGCTATTATGTAGTCAATCAAGCAAGGTGAATGCTTCTGAAACACTCAGCTGAATTCTCGAATTTCAAATTCTTCAGGTTTGGTCGCTAACCAGTTTTCTCAAAGTCCTTTATAATGGAATTTTATGATTAAAAATGCATTTGATTAGTTTTCCAAAAAATAAAAATAAAAATAAAAAATCAGAATCTTCTTGAAGAATGCGGGCTTCTGAGGAAGCCTGTCAGGAGTGCTGTCACTGGAGGGCCGTGTACCCGCAGACACCATCTGGAGACGGGTTTTTCAGCAGGTCCACGTAGACAGTGGCTTGTTTGACATCTGTCCCCTTTCAGTCCACTGGGACACCGCGAGCAGGTGAGGCCACGTCAAACACCGCTTTTGGGTATCCCGAGGGTCCCCGGGTGTGACAGGCGGACACTCTCTCAGTAACCCTGTTTCATGATTTCCTGCCTGCACCGTGGCTACCCGCTGAAAGTCAGCTTGCTCCCTGCCTTACAAAACGGTGGGACCCCAAAATGCCAGTCATTCTGAGTTATAGAGTATCCTTAGATTTGTCCTTTGGTAAAGAATTCCGGGGGGGGGGGGAAGGAGGAAGGCGACAGGAAACACTCTGTCACTTTCACACACAGCCACGTTCTCAGACAGGCGACCCATCAATAACGGGTCACCAAGGCTGTGACAAAGGACCTGACGGGTGATGGATTTAGTGGTGGTGGCAGGGAAGGGAGAAGGAGGAGTCCCAGATGTCTGCCACTTATTTATGACCGGAGTGCGGTTCCACATCCCTCATCTCAAAGTTGTCCGGGGATGACTGGATGGAGAAGAGCTCTCTGACTCAGCTCTTAAGTCTTAAGTCGCCCGTTCATAGCCTTTTACCTCCAGGACAGGGAGTAAAAGAAAGCTCGACTGAAAATCCCTTCGCTGTAAAATTGAGTGCATCATAAAATAACTGTAAAGTCAATATTTAGTGTTAGGTCCGTTTAAAGTGTCACGCTTTGGAAAGGTCTTAATGTGGCCCCTGGGGGGCAGGCGAAGGAGTGCCTGTGTGTGGGATATTACCTCGTCAGCCCATATCCCGGGTGAGACCAGCTTAAGAGTGGGTTCTTCTGCTCTGTCCTATGTGTGCTGGGGGTGATGTGGGGTCGGGGTGGGGGCAGAGCCAGGAAAGGAAAGAAGACAGAGAGAAGAGAAAAAGAAGAGATACATACATGGTTATTAAGGATCCTCAAAAGCCCAGCTTTCTTTGTTTTGTTAGTTGTTTACATCTCCCCTCCCCCTACCCCTCACCTTTCCAGTTGTTTAGCTTCTGGTCAGACCAGTGAGCTGCCCTGGTAAAGGGGGAATCTGAGACTAGAGCTCAGGAGGCTGGAGGGGAGGCGGTGGGGCAGACAGGGTGCCCTGGCATGGCACCAAGGAAGTCCATGTTCCTTTGATGGATTCATCAGCGAGGGTGCCGACACGTTGTGCCTCAGTTTCCCCACCATAGAGGTGGTAAGGTCAGTCCCCTTCTGTCCCACACGGCACGTTTCTGACAAACCCACCTGAGGTCTACGCTCAGAGTGGAAAATTATCAAGGGCTGACGATGCCAGGTGTGTGGGTGCCCACCTCCAGAACACGATGAGAGAGGAAGGATGAGTGGGGGTCGGAGGAAACAAGATGGCTGGGCTGAGGCCTATTTATGAAGTTTGGGCGTGTCAGGCGGTATCGTCTCTGTGCTAATGCAAGGACCTCTCTGTCCCTGGCCCCAGCGCCTTCTCCTCACCAACCACCACCCTACAGAGCCTTCTGAATCCTTATCACCGCTGCTTTTCCCCACCCAAGTTAATTAAGGACTCTTAACAAGGAAGCACCTATTTCCTCCAACTTCAGCTTCAGAATGCTCTTGAAATTCCCATTACTCCTTTTGGGTCTTTGACATTATATTTCATAAAAATCTCGAACTAGTTTCCATGAAGCCTCTCCAGCAAATCAACGTGTAAGCACCACAAGGGAAATCATTCTCCCAACCTCTCCCCAGGGCTTCCAAAGGTCATTCTGGGTTTTTTTTTTTTTTCCCCTTTCACATCATTCCATGCTTAAAAGCATCATCTAATGAGCAAACACACATGGAGTAAATGCTCTGAGAGACATCCTGCGGTGACAGTCAGCTGATTTAAAGCAAAATGACAGATCTGCAACCAAGGACACAATCTGGAGGAGAATGCTGTTAGCACATGCATGCACCCCACACTATGCTCTGTGCAACATGGTGAGAAACGGAAATTAGTTGAAATGGCTGGATCATGCAATTATTGGGAAAAGAAGCTGCGGGGGGAGAATAAAAAAGTGTGAATACCTGTGTAGGTCATAGCTTCCTCCATCTTTATTTCCTGATATAGGAAAATACAAGAGTAATTTATGTTAGCTTTAGAACTCATAAAACCATTCACTACGTGGTTTTCCATGCACAACATCTAAATCCTAGAAAGAAATAGATTGTGTTAAATACAGACAGTGCTGGAGTCCCACAGAGCTTTTCTAGTAGACAGGTTCAAAATGAGGATTGAAAGCTATAAATAAAAAGGTCTGAGATAAAATGCAGAAGAGTTCATTTGAAACACGAGTGCAATGGGAAAGGAGGAGAGCCCATTTAAGAGCAGGAAGAGAAGTCCTTCCAGTCAGTCTCAGTACAGTGTTGGTTATTTTGAGACAAGACACTTGGAAAAAAAAAAGGGCCAATGATCATCTCCCTGAGGAATCGTCTAGAAGGTGGAGAGGACTACTTTGGGCCGAACAGCAATCACGAGCTCCCCCTGGTGTGTCATCCCAAGAGACTGTCAGACTTCTCTGGGCAGTTACGTCATCACCTGTAAGAGAGCGAGGTCTTTTGGGGGAGAAATGTCTGGGTGTAATATTTCTAGTGTTTCTAGTAACTGGTTTAATTTCTAGGCCTTATTGGGCTTCCTCCCCCCTCCCCTTTTTGGTGTGTGGAGGGCTAAGATTTGAGGAAAAGCTCAAACAGAGAAGCAAGATAATCTGAAAAGATTTGAGCTGAGTGGGGTTGTCAGACTGGACTTCTCTGCGGGCCACTCATCTGAGTAAGGTGTTAACTGAGAAGTGTTGGCTGATAGCTGTGAGGTGACCCCTCTCACAGGGTTTATAATTTCTTATGGGACCTTTGCTGCTCGAAAGCCTCAGGACCCTACAATGGTGGAGATGACAGGTGGCGGATGTTGATCTTTTGGGGAATGGACCCCCCTTCCAGTCACATGACCCTGAGACACCGGCTTTAAGGATGCTGAGAAAACCCAGCTGCACACAAGGGGTTCCTGCAGAGTGCTCCCCACTGCTGGGGAGTCCCGCTCTTTGCCCTTTTGGGGTTGGCAGGCTCTGCTGATGCCCATGCCCTTGCCAGAGCTAGCTCTTTCTCCTTCCTTCTGTGGACTGCTGGAATTTACAGTTCTACCGGAATTAGGAGAAAATCAGTATTCTCATCAACTAGGAAAGGGCAGGGACAGACTGAAAAGAACTGCGGCCCTATGAACCAAAGGAGAGATAAGTTAGTTTAACGCGGCAGCCTGGGGAGGGAACATTTGGCTGACTCCATATGGGCCCTCTAATGCTTGTTAGAGCCCAAGACAGTGCATTACTCAAGTATCTCTAGTTTCAGAGGGGAAATCCTGGTAAAAGAAATCTAATTGCCTGTGTCCGGGGCAGGGATCCCCCTGGGGCAGCTCCCAACTGTGATAAGCAGAAACAGGGCATTGGGTGTTTCCGTCCAAATTCATCTAAAAATGTAAGGATATCCCGGTTTACCTAGAGTCTATATTATGCCTGTTTGGCAGTGATGACAAATAAATCCCCCATGCTTTCGTCCCACCTGCCAGTGGATGCTTCATTCAGGAAGCTTTACTAGTAGAACAAACGTGTGGGAGAAACTGAAATAAAATGCTCACCAAATCTTTGGGCGCATTAGCTTTTTCATTAATGCTCCCAGAGGTAAACTTTGAGAACACATTATGTTCAGAACTGCCTGGAAAGTCTCCCCTGTAAGTATCCTAAACTCTGTGCATCTATGCCTAGAGACGTTTCACAGGCAGCAGAAACTCGACATAAAGAATTTACCAGGAAATACAGGAACCCCCCCCCGCCCGGCCCTTACCAACTTCCAGGCCCTTCGGTCTTGGGTTGCACTGTTTGTATCCTTGACAGCTCCTGAGCTCCATGAGTTGTACGTGTAGCTGATTCAAAATGCCCCGTTCCACCGTGTGCACTGTGTTTGTGAGCTGCGGACCAAGAGGCCAGGACAGGAAAGGTAAGCTCAGGTTCTGGCTAGTTTATTGTCAACAAACTTCATTACACGAAAATGTATCGACTTACCTGATAAGGATCTGTATTCATATCAAAATACTCCAAAAAGCCAGTGGCGAACTCACAGAAAAGAAAATTATGAGTCTCATTAACCGTACGCAAACACCAGTAGGTGTTGTTGTTAGAACTCGTGCAGGCACAGAAAGATCCCACTGTTGGTAAAAACAGAACAACGAAATGAAAAGAATGAAAAAGCAAAAAATGGAGGCAGGCTAGCCATTCTACCATTTCCTTATCTTTATACTGAAAGGGGCACATTTTCTGTCTTGTAACTACTACGTGGTTGGATGTTAAAAAAAATTATGTTTTCCCCCATCTAAACAATTTGCTGTGGGAAGAGGTGGAAAATGGGAAAAACAGTGGCAATCTATGATCATGAATACAGACTGAAGGCCAAGGTGAAGTTTTAGGCACATTAGTTTGTCCCCCACCATCAGGCAGTGGTCTCTAAAATAGGGCGAGTGAGTGGAGAATAGGAAGGAAATGATCAGAACTTGTATTTCTGGTTATTCTTACCTTTTCTTAAAAAAGGAAAAAAATAGCTGCATAGTACAGAGATGGACCTGGTGCCCTTGTTTGTTCTCTGTGTCATGGCCACACCTCAAAAATGGTGCACAGAAAGAGGGGATTAGTTGTGATCTTTGTAGCAACTTTTTTTTTTTTTTAAAGATTTATTTATTTGCGAGACGGCGCACATGCATGCGCGTGCGTGTCACAGGGAGGGGCAGAGGGAGAGGGAGAGAGAATCTCAAGTAGACTCCACGCTGAGCGCAGACCCCGACTCAGGGCTCAATCTCACGACCCTGAGATCACAACCTGAGCTGAAACCAAGAGTTGGACGCTTAACTGACTGTGCCCACCCAGATGCCCCAACAATGTTTTAACATGAAATGGGCTATGACCATGTACATGTTTTGTACCATGCAGAGGTTCACTGGTTAACTGGTGGAAAGTATATAAAACAGATGTCAAATTAAAACAAAACAAAACAAACTACCTGATCTTCTTTTATAGAAAGGCAGTTTCCAAATTTGTTGACCTTTCTTGCAATGATAATTGACTTTTAAAAATGTGCTGCCTAGCAAATATTTTTAAAACAATTGGGATAGGCCCACTTAATGAGCATTCAATGTTCATTATGTACTTTGCAGGTATTAACTCATTTCATCCTTAAAAGAACCTTAGAGACAGAAATTATGTTATTCCATTTTACAGATGGGAAAAATGAGGCACAGAGAAGTTAAGTAATTTATCCAAGGTCACACAGCTGACGAGTGGCAGCCTTAGGGGTCTGGCTAGAGGGTACACTCTCTCTTTTTTTTAAAAGATTTTATTTATTTATTTGAGAGAGAGAAGGAGCGAGAGAGAGAGAACACAAACAGGGAAGGGGAAAGGAAGAGGAGAAGCAGACTTCCTGATGAGCAGGGATCCTGATGACAGACTCAATCCCAGGACCCTGAGCTGAAGGCAGACACTTAACCAACTGAGCCACCAAGGTGCCCCTAGAGGGTATACTCTTAACCACTACATGCTACTTAACCTCCATCCAATACTTTTTTTTTAAGATTTTATTTATTTATTTGAGAGAGAGAGAGTGAGAAAAAGATAGAGAGAAAGAAGGAGAAGCAGACTTTCTGCTGAGCAGGGAGCCCACCTCGGGGCTTGATCCCAGGACCCTGGGATCACGACCTGAGCTGCAGACGCTTAACTGACTGAGCCACCAAGGTGCCCCCCCATCTAGTATTAAATACACTATCCCCTTAAGCTGAAAAAGATGTTTTAAACAATGAATGAGAAATGATTTTTTCAAATTTTGTTTTAATAGAGTTTTTAGAGCATAAAACGGTTCATAACAAAACTGAGAAGACACAGAGAATTTCTAGAGACTACCCCATCTCCACAGATGCCCAACCTTCCTCACTATCAACATCCTTCACAACAGTAATGCATCTGCAACAGTTGATGAACCTACATTGACACATCATCACCCAAAGTCTATAGCCTACATTAGGGTTTGCTCTTGGTGTTGTATGTTCTATGGGCTTTGCCAAATGTATGACACCATGTATCCACCAGTATAGTGTCATACAAAGTAGTTTCACTGCCCTAAAGATCCGCTTTGCTCCATCTAGTCATCTTTGCCCCACAGAAACGATAATTCAGATTGTTGTGTTTCCTGTGCCCTAGCCCAGAACTTGGTGGGGAATGGACCCCTGCAACCTGAATGATCCTCAGAGATCCTCACGCCCCAGTTTACGGAACGAGATTAAAAGTTAAATGCTATGAGTTTAAGAGTTTACTTGGCCTAGATGTGGCTGGAAATGAAAATGCAAACTTGGACACTGAAATCAAAAAGCATCAGAATGGAAAGATAAAACAAAGGTCCTCAGAGATAGGTCCCAAAACCCCAAGAATGGCCTTGGGTTCCTGGAGTCTCCAAATCCCATTTTGAGAAACACTGACCCAGGTGGTATCCTGGGATCTTTTCAATGAGAAGATTTGTAGTTTTAGCTACTCGGGATGGTAAGCCTTCAATCAGATGATGTGTCACAAAAATTTAGGGCACTATTCCTAGATAACCTCAGTTAATACTGTGCATAGGCCACCAAAGCACATGTAAGTGTGAATTTTAAAAACGTACAATTGTTGGGGTGCCTGGGTGACTCAGTTGGCTAAGTGTCCAGCTCTTGATTTTGGCTCAGGTCATGATTTCAAGGTCCTGGGATCGAGCCCTGCATTGGGCTCTGCGCTGGGTGTGGAGCCTGCTTAAGATTCTCTCTCTCCCTCTCCCTCTGCCCTCCCCTGCCAACCCCTCCTTGTGCGCTCTCTCTCCAAAAAAAAAAAAAAAAAAAAGGGCACAATTTTTTTTTTTCCATATCATCAGCAATTCCATGTAAAACTGTATATTTTGGGGTGTCTGGGTGGCTCAGTCATTAAGCGTCTGCCTTCAGCTCAGGTCGTGATCCCAGAGTCCTGGGATCGAGCCCCACATCGGGCTCCCTGCTCCAAGGGGAGTCTGCTTCTCCCTCTCCCACTCCCCCTGCTTGTGTTCACTCTCTCGCTGTCTTTCTCTTTGTCAAATAAATAAAATCTTTTTAAAAAAAATAAATAAAACCGCATATTTTGTAGAGTCCCTATTCTTTTGTGAGCACGGTGCCAGGTACTAAAGGGGACTGAGAATTAGAATACAGCCCCTGCATCGAAGGGGTTTTCACTTCCCTTTATTACACTTAGAGCATGACATGAAATAAAGCAGAAACAGAATCTATTCGAGGCAAGATTGTTCATCCATTTATTTAGTTATTTAGTAATAGATATAACTAAACCCCATCTTATTGGGTAGGAACTTTGCCAGGAGCTGGGCAGTATGTGAAATAACACCATCAGGAGAAACACCGAGGGCGAGCTTGGCATTTTCAAATAAAATACAAAAACAAATTTCCAAAGAAAACCGTAATTTTTGGCAAGATCATTCTAGTTGCCAGTACAGAAAATAGTATGATGCTCTCCTCTTGAATCATTCTAGATCCCTGGTTTCACGCTGCTGAAGCCCTAGTCTTAGTAACTGTAGTGTGAGTTGCTGTCTCTCCACATGGCGGCAGTTACTGGCAACTCAGATGAGGTGGCAGATGTTAACTGAACTTATTGTGGTCATCACGTTGCAATACACAGAAGTCAGGTCATTATGCGGTACACCTTGAACTTATACAGTGCTGTTTGTCAACTATATCTCAGTAAAACTGGGAAAAATATTTTTTTTTAAAGATTTTATTTATGTATTTATTTAGAGAGCACGAGTGGGGGGAGGGGCAGCGGCAGAGGGAGAGTCTCTGAGCTGAGTGAGGAGCTCCATGTGGGGCTCGATCTCACAACCCTGAGATCGTGACCTGAGCCAAAACCAAGACTCAACGCTTAACCCACTAAGCCACCCAGGCACCCCAAAACTGGGAAAAATATTTCTAAAACAAAACACCCTGCAAACCAAAACCACACAATACTTACAGTTCCAGAACGGGGCCGTCTGCCAGTGGTTGTTGTCGTGGGTGAAGCAGGTGAGGCCAGGGAGGCTGCATTCCTCCCCCTTCCTCTGGCGTTTCTTCTCCTTCCTCTCTTTCTTCCTCCTACGGTTCTCCTTGAAAAGCTGCAGCTTGCTGTCTACTTCTTGAGCAGCTTCCCTGTTCCAACAGAAGGGATGTGTTCATGGTCAGAAAGCACTTTCCCAATGAAAAATATTATCGTTCTTACAAATCTCACACAAATAGGCAGACACACAATAATAGATGACTTATTTTTCACAGAGGGCCTTGAACTATAATTGGCAAGAGTGAAGACAAACTCATGAAGTGACAAAACTCTCTTAGAATTTTACTGAGCCTGGAAAGATCAACATTTTCTTCCTTATTTACATGGAAACACTGGTGGAAATAAATGTCAACATGAATCCATGGATCCCACTAGCCACAGCATTTGGACAAATGGCTTAACTCCGTGGGGACTCGGTACTCATCAGCCATAAAGTCAATGGTTAGCAGGATTAGATGACTTGGAAAGAATTTCCTTTTGTTATTATTTTGTTTTTTCCATAAAGGGCTCAACTTTTGTCAAGGCTCAATACTAAATCCCTTTCACATGCCAATTTTACTGTTATTTTAAAAATATGTGTATTTCTCCCAATGTTCAGTATTCAGCACGATTGCAGACTATTCTATGGAACACACCAACCTAATCAAGACGGTCCCATTTCCCAATCACTGTTCACAAAAAGCAGTGCATAGAATAAAATCCAGTTACCATCCCATACATTGACAGAAAACACACGTAGAATTAGAGCAGAACTCCTCGTGGCTCCCCCTCAAAGGATTCCAAAAGCATCGCCGTAGTCTCTTGGCAAGGTGTGGGCTTTGTTATCAACTTCTTGAGCTCTGTGCCCTCCTGGCTAAATCTGCTTGCTTGGAAGCAGCACCACTTGGGAGACAGGGATCCCTACTATGTTTCAGAAGTGCCCAGTGGACAGTCCTCCACTCCCAGCAAATGTGGAAAACAGAGACTCACTTACTTGAATGGGTGGAGATGACTCTTCACCTTCTCTTGCTTTTTTACACCTTTTTCTTTATTATAATAGCTACGGGCAAGAAGATTGAAAAGTGAGTCTTCGTAGTCTCACATTCGATCAGACAGTTCATTTTATTTTATTTTTAAAGATTTTATTTATTTATTTAAGAGAGAGTGAGAGAGAGAGCACAAATGGAGAGAGGGGCAGAGGGAGAGGCAGGCTCCCTGCTGATCAGCCAGCCCGATGCTGAGCCTGATTCCAGGACCCTGGGATCATGACCTGAGCTGAAGGCAGATGCTTAACTAACTGAGCCACCCAGGCACCCTGACAATTCACTTTATAAACAGAAAGAAGAATAGAAGGCAAGTGATTACTTTAACTATCTTAGCTTAATGGGGATTTTTAACCTTCACCTTAGGTTTAGGACATATTTCATTTGACCAACAGTTTAGATCATTACAGTATATGATAACAAATTCAGTTTACTAAGCTTTCTGTTGGTATAAGAGAGAAACAAGCCCAGTGCTTATCCCCGGAGCTTGTGGAAACACGAGTTTGGAAGTAAGACCGCGAGGTGGCCGCACACTCACCTCTGTTTGCTACAGGCACATTCCTCCGGCTTTCTCCTTTTTAGGTGTCCTCTCACTTCTCTTAAATTCTTAATTTTGTCTTGCAAGGCTTCAATCTGGAAGACACGTATTTGAACAAAGACATTTGAAGATCAGGATTTCCTACGCCGGGTGCCCCTCTTTTCACCTTGTTTTCTGTCTTCCGTAATTCCAGCTATTCTGCTGAGAAGATAATTAACTTGGAAACAAACTGGGCACAGAGTATGTCTACCACGATGCTCCTGCTGATGTGCTACACATAAACATTAACAGATGCCTCACTTACAACTGGATCATTTCCTCAGGGAGATTTCAACAGGTCATCGAGCCAATCCCCGCTATTTTTTCACACCCTATTTTGTTTTCAGGCAGGTCGATCACGACATCCCCAGGGAAAGATAAATATCTTGCTACGCTATTTTTCATGTAATTGTCATTGTAAAAAAAAATGAAGTGGACACACAGCGAGCCCCACCAGTCACCATGGGGCTGGCGAGCTGAGCTTGCATTTGGAATACATCTTCCAGTCACGCAGCCGCTGCTAACCTCTTTATCGATGTATGCCTTGTGGTCCTTCCAGGCTCTGGCCGATTGATACAGTTCTCTCTCACAGTGGATTGTATCATTCGGAAGAATAAAGCACCTGCAAAAACAAACAAACCAAAAACGTTAGAAATAGGTTTATATGCTAATATTTGTTTAAACCCATTAGAAATAGCAAAGGGAACATAATTGCCTTCTAAACTCTTAATTTCGAGGCAAGCAGTAGTTTGAAGCTGAGCCATAGACAAGGAAGGATACGTGGGAATGTCTCTTGGCCACCCGGCTGGGGTAAGGATGGCGTCAGAGAGAGACCCTTACTAAGATTCCATTTCGTAGCAACGTTTAATATTCACGTCCCCAGGAACAGCTACCACCAGAAAACTCTAGTGGTGAGAGTCTCATCAACTACTGTAGGGGAAATGGAAGTTTCCACAGTTATAATGGAAGTAAGTTGTCTGATTAGAGCAATGCAGTTAGAAGGGGGTTATTTATCCCATTTGTTTTGTTACAAAGAGCCTGCCTCAAGTACCCCATTCAGTTTGAAGCAAAGAAACAGCCCTAGGCATAGAGAAAAGTTGGGATAAAGGGTCAATCGATCCTGAAAGAGACACAAATCCTGATCTAAGTCTCCTAGTGTGTAACTCTAACAACTATAGTTGACCTTGGAACGACAGGCTGGAACCGCATGGGGTCACATAAAGGCAGATTTTTTTTTTGGATAAACACAGTCCAGTACTGTATACATATTTTCTCTTCTCTTATGGTTTTCTTAATAACACTGTTTCTCTAACTTACTTTATTTATTTATTTTTTTAAAGATTTTATTTATTTATTTGAGAGAGAGAATGAGAGAGAGAACATAAGAGGGGGGAGGGTCAGAGGGAGAAGCAGACTTCCTGCCGAGCAGGGAGCCCGATGCGGGACTCGATCCAGGGACTCCAGGATCATGACCTGAGCCGAAGGCAGTCGCTTAACCAACTGAGCCACCCAGACGCCCCTAACTTACTTTATTGTAAGAATAAGTATATGATATGTATATAAAATATGTGTTAATTGACGGTTTATGTTATCGCTAAGGCTTCTGGTCAGCTGTAGGCCGCTAGTAGTTAAGTTTCTGGGGAGTCCAACATTATACGTGGATTTTCAACTGTGGGGGTGGGGGGAGGGTCTGTGTCCCCAACCCCTGCCTTGTTCAAGATCAACTGTACAGGCACGGAAAGACCAGGCCCAAAGATAAAAATCCTGCCAGAGGTCATGATACCAGGCCTCCCCAAAGTGATCGAATGAGAGAGAGGAAAAAACCTTGCTAATAAATTCAGAAAGAAAATTTTTCTCTATCAAGAGAGTAACTGGATTTTGGAAGGAAATGGAGAGCCAAGGTGGTTCATTACAGCTGTGGGATAATCGCCTCCTTCCCTGTCTCCGTGACTCCCGAGGCCCTCCGTGCTCTCTGGGATCTGCCCAGGTTACTTAGGTGTTTCTGCACCTTATGTCCATTTCCAACACATCCCACCTCTCTGGAAGCTTCTCCAGGACCTGCAGTCTTTCCTTGGGCTACGAGTGTACAACTGCTCTGAGCCTCTACAGTGACAGTCATGGTTTCCATCTGTTCCCTAGACTCCCACAAAAGTAACTGTTCAAGGGTGGACCTCCATGCCTGCTAAGTTAAGATGTGACAGAACCGGGGCCCCTGGGTGGCTCAGCCATTAAGCGTCTGCCTTCGGCTCAGGTCATGATCCCGGGGTCCTGGGATCGAGCCTGCATCGGGCTCCCTGCTCCGCGGGAGGCCTGCTTCTCTCTCTCCCACTCCCCCTGCTTGTGTTCCCTCCCTCGCTGTGTCTCTCTCTGTCAAATAAATAAATAAAATCTTTAAAAGAAAGCACAAACATGTGACAGAACCACTCTAGCTAAATTCCCAGCTGATCAGCCTTCATGTGAAACTCAACCCAAAGCATGTGTCCAAATGTACGGCTGTTTGGACTCCCCCTAGCTTCTTTAAATCCCAGTTGTTCTGTAGGCCAGCCCTCCGGACGCTGTACGGCCGAGCGATATCACTTTTGATAAAGAAGCAAAACAGGGATAATGGGGAAGGGGACATGACTGGGAATTCAGCCCCCGCGAACACCTAAAGCCTTCCTACTTGTGAGTCACTCGGACGGAGGTGGGCAGGCCCAGGGCATTGTCTCTGTCTGCCAGCATCACGTCCCCGTCGCCGGCAGCCTGGGCACCTCCAGGCCTCCTGTGGCCCTCATCATGGCGCTTGGCAATGTTTCTCGGTCGCAACACTTGCAATTCCTCGTCTTCCAGGTTTATGTCATATATTTGGCCTTCAAATTCGACTGACAAGGAACGTGTTTGCCGGGTATGGACAAATCTGGGCTTGTACTCTGGAAATAAGGGAAGACACATCAACATGGACGTCCAGGTGTAGTTTAGGAGGGAGAAAAGGCACCACCTGGCTCAGTGAGCATTCTGGGAAGGGCAAGCAGTTTAAACTGCATTGTGGAGGGGCATCGGGGAGCTGCGGGCAGCCCACTGGGATTCACGTTGGGAGGGCTGGGCTCCTCTTTGAGCTTGGGTGCTGCATAGCAGCGTGGTGGATGGCATGCTCCCCTGGGCCTCAGCCCTTTGTCCCTCCAGTGGGGGGTACGTCTGGGGGATGTCTAAGTTCCTTTCCACTCACAGCAGGCTGTGAACTGCATTTTCAACATGAACTGCTAAGGCAGTTTGTTTGGATAAAACTATATTCCCAATTATGGTATTAATCATATTAGTGACTATCATTGATTGGGCTTTTGCTATGTATTATTCACCTCATACTTATCTCTAATCCACAATCTTGGAAGACCTGTATTATTATAATAAATCCTTATATTAAAAAAACTGATTAGATGGTCCGAACAGGCTCATAAATTTGGTGTGATGATTCTTAAGGATGGGAAAACTGAAGCTCTGAATGCTACCTACATTTTGCAAGGTAATGGAGCCAACAGCCGTGGGAACTAGGACTCTAATCTACCAGATTCTAAAGGCTGCTGTCTTTCCACAACACTGGGCTGCTTTTTTAAAAGGGTAAATGCTCTCGATACCTTCTATTTGTACAAAGAATAGAGAAAAATTAAATTTTGCAAATGCTTTTTATCAGCCAGCTGACTTTTAATATCTGGCAGATGGAGGGCAATGCCAGGGGGGAGGCCAGCCTGTTTTCTGGTCACCGTAGACCGTGCTCAAGGCTCATAGTGTGTTAGACAAGAGCTTTAATGTGCCAACCTTGGCCCCTCCTTATCAGAAGCATTTTGGTTCCGACGGGGCATACTCATGGGGCCTTTTTTCTCCAGCCTGCTGCTAAAATAGGAAGAAGGGGAGCACCCAGGCCATGGAATCAGAATCGCTCTCGCCACGGGATCCTGCTCTGATAGCAGTTTCCAGAAGAGGAAACGCCTCTGTAACAGTCAGCAGGCCCCTGAGTGTGCTCACGAGCAACTTCTGCCCTGAAATACGCGAGGTTCCACGTGGTTTGAAAAAGCGGCCCCAGACATCTCCAGTTTGTGCTCAATGTCGAACAAAATCAGTGTTTATGGTCACTGCTGTGAAGTGACACCTAACCTCTGGGGAGAGAAGAGGCTGCCCCTTCCTCCAAGCCCAACACTGGTAATCAGCTTCCGTTAAGGGAGAGCGTCAGGAATCTTTGTCCCTTTTTGGCTTTCCATTTGATATCTTTGTGTGAATGATTAAACCTGGCATTTTCTCTCTGGGAGGAAAAAAAAATCTCCCAAATCAATCATTCTCAGCTTTTGGGTTATGGATTCCCTTAAGAGTGTGTTGAAAGTTAGGGACATCCAGAAAAATGTGCACATGCACACAGAATAGACTTATCATTTTGGATAAAATGTTAGAAGGCTCACCATCCCCTAAAATCCATCTGCAGAATCCAGGATAAAAAAGCCAGTGCTGAGAGCTTCTATTTTTCTGGTGATTGATTTGATTTCCTAATTTACAACGTGGGGGGCACCTGGCTGGTTCAGTCGGTAGAGCAAGTGACTCTTGATCTTGGGGTGGTGAGTTCAAACCCCACGTTGTGTGTACAGCCTACTTAAAAAAAAAAAGTGATACAGAAAATGTATCTTACTCATTTCCAAACCAGTGTAGAAAAGAATTGCCACAGAAATGAGTCACTTTTCCTATTCTGCCACTAGATGGCACTAGACTCTCATTCTTTTATGGAAGGTGCCAGACCGGGTTTTCCCATCTGTATAATCCTAGGAATTTCATAGTTGCCTGATAGAATTCTTATAAAGAAAATGCTAGGCAGTGCTTTTCATATTGAATTTGACTAGTTTGACCTTGCCAGTCAACCATAACTAAAAAAAAAAAAAATACCGTCTTACAACAGATGTACCTTTAAAAAAAGTGTTTATGCTTTTCTTATTAAACGCATAAGCAATGAAACCTTGAATTTTTATTTTCCTCCCTTTTTTTTAAAAAGCAGCTCAAGGCAGACAAATCAGGACATTAGCATTCATGTAAAATAAAACTGACATAAACTATACCCTCTGCCCCTAACCACACCTGTTACCCCTTTATAGTTCTTTCGTGTGTGTGTGTATAGTTTGTGCCTGGTGCTTTTACTGAATATATTTTCATTCTATGTTTAAGTTAAAAATGTCCACAAACCCCAAATTTCAACTTAGCTTTGCTCTTTTAAACAGAACAATTCTTTGCTTTTTGTGCTAAAACTATGCATCGATAAGACCTCAAATGTATAAGGAGCAAGCCTTTTGTCTCCCTGCTGTCCATTCGCAAAGCACTCTGCCTTCCACTGCGAGGGTCCCTGCTTGCAGCTTACTCGGGGTCCCCTGGTTTCTCAGGAACTGCCTTTGACTCTTCCTCTGGCTTCTGCCCGCACGATAACCGGACTCTCCGCAACTGCATTCTTTGTGCTTGTCGGGGAAGCCTCGAGAGTAGAGGTTCCGCGTGTTCTGCCGGACCGTGAGCAGGTCCCCGGATCCTTTACACTTGTGAATTCGAAGCTTGCCGGAGGTGTCCTCGATGCACCGCCACTTCTGCGAAAGCCAACGAGAAAGCCGGTTACCCATCCTGCTCCAGGTGTTTTTTTATTAAGGACTGCTGTCTTAGGTTTTGGAAGCACGGGGAACCCCTTAAGGAGAGCCGAGGAAGGAAGGCAGGCTTTTAACTGAGCCTGCCATAAGTCGCCCCCCCGGTTCCCTTAGCTCCTTCTTTCATTGTAGGCAACTGCAGATGACAACGAAATCACTGGAAATCAGAACCACCTCCATGACACTAGAGCCCAAAATTGATATATAAATCCCCAGTATCCAGACTAAACAGAGTCTTGAACGAAACACGTTAAAAGCCAAGCCACAGAGCACAGCTGTCGGGGCTGTTTTTGCCAGATCCCTCTCTCTCTGGAAAAACACACTCAGCTGCTTTGGTCTCGGTCCCCGAGCTCTGGCCTCAAACCGGGGAAGAGTGGCACATGAAGACAGAGATGAGTATAATCCGAGTCTGCCACGGAGCGGGCGAGCCTTCACACGCCCCAGGCGTTAGCCAACACGTCAGGTTTTCTCTGTGCCTCTTCTCAGCCTTCTACAGACCCTGCACGCCCAGCAGAGCGAGCTGCTCAGGAGGAGACATCGTTCACCTCCCCAAGAGACCAAGCATGGGGGAGCTGGCCCTGGGTTTACTCCTTTGAGCCTTCTACCAAGCCCACTGCAGACACTGCGGGCTCAATTCTAGATCAATAGGACCCAGCATCGGCTTCAGTGTCCCCCCCCCCCCCCCCTGCCCATGCTTCTTGAGTATCAATCTGGCTGAAATAAGAGCACTTCATGAATTTGGGGGCATTTCATGGGATCCTCCATGTCTTACTTAAAGACCTAATAACCTTCCTCTTCCTTTTTCTCTTCCCCTTGCTCGCTCCCTCAAATGGTAGTTTGGGAAGAACACTGACCTCGATTTGAAGTTGACCACGGTTGTTACAACATGCTACCGTGTAGTGTTAGCAAACTTTTGTCTCTGGTTTTCGTTCCATATGTGACTATCACCTGTATACAATTACTGATACTTTTCTTTAAATGGACACATTTCTAAACAGTGGCCAAAGCAACAGTACCTATAAAATTATGGATTTGTTGTGCCAGTTACATATTTTCAATAAATAAAAAATTATCGAATAAAAGATGGTTTTCCCTGCACCACACAAAATGATCTCAACACCCCCCCTCCCTATATTTTCATCGCAAAGTCACCTAATGCAAGGTAAAGTTTAGTCAGGGATCCCAGATATGTTGGTCAGCAGACAAATGACCCTCGTGTACAGAACGGGGTGCGACTATTCACAGTGGACCGAGGTGCAGAGTCTTGGCTTACTTTCTCTTGACTGGAGCCATATGCCCTCAGTAAATGTTGAATTATCAGAGCTGCCTGGCACCTCTATCGTAGAGTTCCCGAATCCCTGGTTTATAGCACTTGTGCTTTGATCTTGCTTTAGCCCCCACACACTCTTGGTGCTGTTGCATTTGGTTATTTCGAGCCATGTCAGGTTACGATCTTCTGTTTTGACTTGACCAGCATATCTTGAATGTCCATCATTTCCATTCCAAGCAGGCTCAAGCGACAAGGCAACTAATTCTATTTGCAAAGCCATGAAAACGCAACACAGACAAGAACAGTCGAAGACTCACTAAGTTAGAGATGATTGAACTAAAAAAAAAAAGTAAAGTCAACTTGATTAGGCACTGGGGAGTTATGGGAGCTCAGTGGTTCTCACACATGGCTGAGCACTGGGAGTTTCAAAAGCTCTCCTGGTGATTTTAATGTGCAGTTGGGGTTAAGAACAATTGCTTTCAATTTGCAACGGGTTACTGGACCTTTTTGCAGCTGGAACCCATGGCAGGGGCAAAAGAGATATATTTAGGTCTAAGTAGCTCAGGTGGATGAATCTTTGAGAGGGATGTATGCATGTTGCGGCGTGGGTATGCAAAGGATGCTGTGTCTGGAAATGTACTGATGTAATCAGGTCAGAAGATGACTCCAGCTGAACAGAGGAACACTACCAGCTTGTCTCTACAGGCAGGACTATGTGCTTTCTGTAAGAGTAACCAGTTTTCCTTCCTTTCTCCCCACAGTTAGCTGATGAGTGAGAGAACTTAGTCTTTGCAAAGGTTGAGCAGAAAGCCGTGTGTGGCCTGCTCCGTGGTTCTGCCATTCAATGTGGAGACCAGTGGTTTTCAAGCCTGGGTTTGTAGCACTTCCAGACACGTCCCATTAGTTCAAGGAGATGCCATGAGATTCTCAAAAAAAGTTCTCAGAAACTGATCTACAACTCCATTGGGGAATAACTATATGCCCTACGGAATTTCTGCTGACAAGAAGTGTCAGCAAAATAATTCATAAGCTTTTATAGCTCTAAAAAGTTTGGGAATCCGTGGTGCTTGAGTGTCATTCCAGATTTGAATTTGGCTACATCCAGATGCTTTAAGACTTGTCCATCTATCTAGGTAATCTCTCACTCCTGCGTTCAAAAACTAAGAGTTCGCTACTTAATGCCTATGGTAGCAAAAGAAATGGCCAGTGGACCCACAGTTCACAGCCTAGTAGCAGCTTAAGAAGTGCCTTATTTTCTATAAGACAGAAAAATATGGTTAACTTTATTCTTGAAAAATAACAGCCTTCTGTCTTTTGTGGCTCGAATTTATTTCAATTTTAGTACAAACATTAATTTTTAAAACACATAACTACAGTGAAAACCTTTCTTGGTTTTATAAGCACGATGCATTAAAAAACAAAAACAACTCTACTTTTTTTTTTTTTTTTTCCTGGAAGACCTGAGGGGACAGGTAGATTCCTCTAGAACAGAAAGTGTAGGCAGAATTTTTAGTGATTTGGTCTATCTGGAATCCAACCTGCATTTTCCCATTAGCCAAATTCCTCACTAATGTCCTATGGGGCAGAGATGAAGGGAAGTGGTGTTCTTTCCTGAAGAGATGAATTAAACCAAATCTGAGATCTGGCACCATCTCGGGCACTGATGATGTATCTCACAAACTAAATATGCATACATACGTGAATGCATACGTATGTACACACCCGCATAGACCCACAAATTCTGCATGTATACATACCCCTATACACATTCTTAAATAAAACAAGAGCCACCGAGAAAAATGCCAATGATTTTCTATACCGTGGACCCTCTGAACAAGCTGTAGACCCTATTAGATAGAGTAATTAGCGAGCAGCTTTGAAATCTTCTTAGTGGCAAGCATATTAGGAATTTTAATGAAATGTAATTACCGCACATTTGCCACGATCATTTTGGGGTTCGATATCACAACAATTTTTATGGCTGAGCAATAAACCCTTGAAATCACTGCAACTACCACGGTGGCCTGACTTAGAGAGTTGACAGAGGGAGGTGAAGGAAGAGAGCTTTCAGGGGATTGTTCTGAAACTCCTGCCTCAAGCCACTTAAATGCTCAAAAGAAAGAGAGGAGATGACTTGGCATTGCAGAAGAGCTGTAGCAATCAGATGGGAGCCCGGACCCAGCTAGGCATCCGCTCATGGGACACGGGCTCAGCCTCCAAGACGCGCTTTGTTAAGCACAAGCCCGCGCCGAGATACAGCTATCCTACTGGCCCCCTCTTATCTACCCTCTTGAAGTTTATCAGCAAATCGGTTAACTGCCAGATCTGACCGTCTCCATCTTCCCCGACCACTTGCCCCATCTGTAAATTCCTTTGCGACTTCGTGGGACATCATCTCAATTTTTCCTCCTGCCTCTCTGACTCCTTCTGTACCCAGGATGAAATCCCAATTGACTAGGACCCCCCCCCAAAAAAGAATGGTTTGGGGTAGAAGATGAGGCTTCCAGTTTGCCTTGGTGGAGGGGCTAGACTTTGGGAAGGCAGAGGCAACAGCTTACACGCAGAGAGAGAGAATGCTCTGTTTATGAGCAGGGAGGAGGGGATCCTGCCCAGAGCAGGCTATGTTCCGGAGCAGTGGGAAACAAGAGCATAAATTAAATCGGGTGTGGCCACATTAGGTAGTTTATAAGTAAAGTGGCCTTATGTTTGTCTTTTTCTGACTTGTTTGGGACATCATTAAATATGGTTTGGCATTTAAGCCTGCGGTTTGTATTTTGAAAAATGCACAGAAGCCAAACCATTGAGATGCATTATTTGGAAATGTCCTTCAGTGCAGGTTGAAGAGGGGAGGCTTTGAGGCTCGGCTGTCCATGCTGAGCTCCATGCAGACAAGTGTTCAGCCAGAGGGTGGCACTGGGGCTCGGTCCTTCTGGCCCGCCCTCTGGAATAAGGAGCCCTGCGGGGAAGTGTCTACGAGCCATGCTGAAATTTTAACCAGGGCTCAGTGAGTTTCTGGAAACAAGCTGTCAGTTCCTGGCAAACTTACCAGATCTTACTGGTAAATGCCTTTTATTCCTGCCCTGCAGCTGGTCACAAAAGGTCGAGGGATCTATGGTCAGAGGGATAATTTTGGGATGAGAACATAAATCCTGGAGCTAAACCAGTACATTGAACAAGCTACATTCTAATTTCTCAAGTAGTATCCGCTTGTTTGATCTGGGGTTCTTTAAACAAATCTTTGATTTCATATTGATACAAATAGTAGAAAGGCAAACAAAATTGCAAAGTTGCTGGAATTTAACAACTCACAAAGGACGTGAAATTTGCTTTATCAAAGAAAAAACCAAGCTGTTTTTTCTCAAATGACAGAGAATATATAAAATGTACTCCAAAATTGAATGCCTAGGGAATTTCTCTTTTATGTAATTCCTAGTTAAGGAGTCAATATCTATACCTAGAAAACGAAAAATATAGTAACGCTTTCCTGGCATGAATGATTCTCAGTCCTGGCTGCTTAAAAGAATCACACAGGAGCTTGAAAAAAATCCCTGATGTCTGGGTCTCATCCCCAGAGGTTCTGTTTTCCTTTGTCTGGAGTGAAGCTTGAACATCAACACTTGTGAAGCTGCCTCTGTGATTCTAATGTGCAGTCTTGTTTGGGAACCACTTCCCTAGATGCTGTGAGTGGGTCCTAAGCTCCGTGGCTTCAGCCAGACAAATGCCATTTATAATTTCAAAGAGAAAATCTACTATGTAACATTTTTATAGAGGCAGCATGTTCTGGGAAAGAAAGGATTAAGCATGGAGTGAAGAGTTGCAGGTTCTGACCTTTGGGTCGTAGCTTAAGTTTTCTGGATCTATATTTCCTTATTAGGAAAAGGATACCATTCAACTGGGAGTTTTTTTTTTTTTTAAAGATTTTATTTATTCATTTGAGACACAGAAATACAGAGAGAGAGAGAGCATGAGGAGGGAGAGAGGCAGAGGGAGAGGGAGAAGCAGGTTCCCCGCTGAGCCAGGAGCCCGATGTGGGGCTCCACCCCAGGACCCTGGGATCATGACCTGAGCCGAAGGCAGTCGCTTAACCATCTGGGCCACCCAGGCGCCCCTCAACTGGAAGATTTCTTTTTTTTTTTTTTTAAAGATTTTATTTATTTATTTGACAGAGAGAGACACAGCGAGAGAGGGAACACAAGCAGGGGGAGTGGGAGAGGGAGAAGCAGGCTTCCCGCGGAGCGGGGAGCCCGATATGGGGCTCGATCCCAGGACCCTGGGACCATGACCTGAGCTGAAGGCAGACGCTTAACGACTGAGCCACCCAGGTGCCCCAACTGGAGGATTTCTAAGACTCCTTCCAATTTCGACATTCTCTGACTCTAGACCTGTGGTTCTTAACTTTGTTAACAAATACAGATGCCTTGGTCTCACCTTTAGACCTATTCATCTGATTGATTTGGGGGGAGGCTATACGTTGATATTTTCTTTTTTTTTTCTTTAGAGAGGAGTGGGGCACAGGGAGAGGGAGAGGGGCACAGGGAGAGGGAGAGGGGCACAGGGAGAGAGAGAGGGAGAACCTTAAGCAGGCTCCACGCCCAGTGCGAAGCCCAATGTGGGGCTTGATCTCACAACCCTGAGATCATGACCTGAGCCGAAACCAAAAGTTGGACGCTTAATGACTGAGCCACCCAGGAGCCCCAACATCGATATTTTCCAAAGCTGCCCAGGTGATTCTAGGGTGCAGCCAGAATGGAGCATCACTGATGTGTGTTCTTTGTTGAGCCAAAGTCTTTTCAGATAGATGTTGAGATTTGCGCGCACACGCGCGCGCGTGTGTGTGTAGTGTGTCATATATAAATCTGTACATAATGTGCTTGGGGGTGTAACGCCAGCTGAGAGAGTGGTGGGAATTCACACTCAGCCTCATATTAATTCAGGAACACAGAAGTAATGCAAACACATATGTCCACGCTGTCTTAATTAGTCCCTGCTGGTTGCTCTGTTCACAAAGTGAAGAAATATTGCCAAATGTCTGGGATTCCAGCCCATTTTAATTCCCTGTTGGCTTCATAGGAGTGAAAAAGCAGGTAAGATGGCCCGGAACAGAAATACCACCCAACATTCACACATTGCCTTATAATTCATCTAGCACTTTACATATATGATATCACAGAACCCTTACAAGACTGAGATTAATTTTCTTAGCTTTAGGGATAGAAAACCTGAGACTCTTAAGAATCCAGTCCCTAAACACACAACTAAAAAGTAGCAGATGACAATATTCTAATCCATACTTTGTGATGTCGTATTTCTCTTTCCTTCATTTACCTCCGTCATGCATCCACACCGACCCTGCCAAACAATCCTTGGGTGAACCAGGTATGGGGGTATGGTTGGATGGGGGAAATACATGACCCCTTTGGGGGTTAAAAGTGAAGAGAATGGGGCTGATAGTGTGGGTTTTTCCTCTATATCCCATACAGAGTCAAACCAAAGAGAAGACTGTATTGTCTTTGAATGCAGGCAGTTAACCTTGGTCAGACGAAGAGACGCAGGGCACAGGCCAGGTGTGAAATCAGTGTCAAGGGAAGAGATTAGATTAGAGTTAATTCTAGCCTTAACTGATGTCTTGATCCAGAAAAAACAATCTCATTATTCTGGACTTTTTTTTTCCTTTTTTAAAGTCACTGATATTGTAACTTTTAAAAAAGATAATCTTCAAAGTAGCCAGATAGAAAAAGCAAAAGGCCAAAACATAAAGATTCTGTAGAACACAACAGAGCTATCAGGTTTGACCCACAGATTCTATAACTGACTTGAAGAGCCTCAAAATTTTCTGGAAGTTCTTGGATTTTTAAGCTACGGTTTGGACATCACCTATAGAAAGAAATCGCCATCTGGGGTACAGTGTAATTCTCTGTTCTAATAATTCAGGCACTTCTAAAAGAAATTGTTGCTAACATTTTCATATATCCATGTGATATAATCTAAATTCAGACAGATTCACATCGAAATAAAGCAGCAGAGGAGAATCCCAGGGAACCAGATATTAAAGCATTTTGTGGGGGCAAAACAAGTTTAGAAAAACATGAAAAAGCAAAGTGAAGTTCTTAACATAGTTACAGCATTTAGCACAAGAGTGAAGAGCTTCTGCCAAAGTGCCATAATCTCGTTAATACTACATTTGCCCTTTAGGACATGTATTAAAATTTCAGGGCAAGCCATATGGAGAGGTTTGCAAAATTGTATACTGAAAGGTAGGCAGTGTACCTTATTCTCAAATGGCTGTAATGCTTGCCACTTAGAAGGCTAAAATAGTAACAAAATCACCAATTTGCAGGAGATATATTTAACGCCAAACATTTCCAACTCTCAAATAAAAGTAAATTAGTCTATTGAGGCTGGCTCGTAAAAATCATTTTAGAACTACAAAACAATTCTGAGGTTTTAGTCATAATAATACTTAGAGCTTCCTTAAGAAGGATTTGAAGACATCATATTAAAATATAATGAATATGTCTAAGCTTCTCCACTAAACACTTGAAAATTAAGACTTCCTAGTATGCCACGAAGGCCTGGTTTTATCCCTTCCTTCAATAACCTCCCTCCCCACCTTTTTCTATTTCAAAGGAATCCCTGAGCACAAAAAGTCATGAGGAAATGCAGAAAGTATGAGGATCAAGTTGTTTATTGTGAATGTTTGTTCAATAAGCTAGATAGTGTATCACGAGTATAAATGTGTGACGCCCTACATTTATGAGGCCATTTTAATAATAACTGCACTATCCATTTCATGTGCCTGATACCCTGCACTGCTATTGGCTAATTGTGTGGATATCTTGAGGTCGGATAAGTTAAAGAGAAAAAAAAGACTCACAAAGATGTGAACTTCTCTTTGCCTCGTTAACGTAACTTACCTTGGAAGGCAGCAAGTGGCCTGAGTTTTTGAATCCTATGATCCTATAACTCATTTGGAGCCCAGCTCTACACTCACCAGCTGCCCATTTATAAATGGGACAACAATGCCTACCTCACTGGATGGATGTGAGGCTTAAACTGAGCTAATACATATCAAACTCCACGTACAGTACTCTATATAAGACAAATGCGTAATAACTATTATTTTTCACTTTCCTTCAACTTTGTTTCAATGACTTAGGCAGTTCCTCTCTCATGATGATACAATACTTCTTTTAGCTAGCATAGATGCCAATCAAGAGTGTTTAAAATAGTTAAGTGTTCATATGTTCTCACTTTCCTTAGAAACAGGCCTGTGTTAATTCATCACATGGTATTTCTTTAGTTCTTATTAATAATAGTTGGTGTTCTGGGTAGTCCTTAATTCTATAGTAATATT
Source organism: Neomonachus schauinslandi (assembly GCF_002201575.2). NCBI lineage: Eukaryota > Metazoa > Chordata > Mammalia > Carnivora > Phocidae > Neomonachus > Neomonachus schauinslandi. The sequence goes on along the minus strand of NC_058406.1, from coordinate 125,940,255 downwards.
TCTTTTTTTAAAAAAAGACGTATTTATTTACTTGAGAGAGGAGTGGGTAAGGGCAGGAGGACAGAGGGAGAAACTCAAGCAGACTCCCCATCGAGTGCGGAGCCCAACATGGGGCTTGATTCCACAACCCCAAGATCATGACCTCCCCCCAAATCAACAGTCAGATACTCAACCCACTGAAACACCCAGGCACCCCATCTGTAGTAATATTTCTATTAATAAAAAGAATTCATTCTAATGAAATTGATGATGTCAGAGATTTTGTGAGCAGAAGTAGAAACAATAAAACACAATATGGCTTCCCAATCTTGGTCATAGATTCTATCCTCCTCTGTGGGTTAGATAACATCGGACTTTAGTACAGGATAGGAAGACTCCATCATGTCTCTTGGGTGGTTCACTGCCCAGAGGCTCAAAATCTACCCCTGCTCTTGACTAAGTAGCCTCTTGACCCTTCTTGATAACCAGTTAACAGGAATCCGAGGGCTGGCGGCTACTCCTCAGATGGAGCCAAGTTTCTGATCTTTCTAACCTGACTACCCATTTCACATGTCCAATATGTTGAACTGGTGTTGGCTAGTTGGGTGGATATCTAGCACTCTCTGAGGACACCATCTTTTTTTCACTGAAGGGAGCCCAAGCAGTGATGAGGAGGCCCAGCTTAGACCGGTTAGATAATTCTCAGTCAGAGGATAGCTGTCACAGTGAGGGCTCCATGACCACAATGAAAAGCTTATTTACACATAAATGTACATTATTTTATATGTTGAAATTGTTAAAATTAGAAATGTAGAAGCATGTGACCTGTGGTGAAGACAAGCCATCTCACTCACCTGCCCAGGCTGTTCACAGGCTGTCTGGTACCTGGCCTGCTGGCACAATTCTTTGACCCTCTCATATTTGGGCAAGTGATTTGATTGTTGGATATTCTTGCTGGATTCTTCTTTCTTACGTAAAAACTTCCTTTGACAGAAAAGAAGAAGTTTCTGATGTGAGAAATGATTTGATTTACCCACCCAGCATCTTTTGCCTTTTCTCTTTTTCTCCCCTGTGGCATGACTCCACATTCTTCAAATGGCACAAAATAGATGGTAAGATCGTACCCACAGGAGCTCAACATTTGCTGAGTCCTTTGTGAAAATTATAACCTGGGCACTATGAAGAATGATTATCTCCCTTAAAGCATTAATTTCAAAACTTTGGGCATAAATGTTTAGCTTTACAGTCATACAAATGCTTTTCTCTCAATGTGTGTACGGAAAAAACCGAGACAATGAGGATTATGAATCAAAAGGGGAAACCCAGAAGGGATTCTGGAAATGACAGTCTCACATATTTGTGTTTAAAACTGGGAAAGGCACTTAAGGAAAGGAAGGAGAAAGGAGAGGGCCAGGAAGGACTTGGGAAGGAAGGCTGAGAAGGTCAATGGACTGGTCCGATTCTGACCCTGAGGTCGAAAAAGCAACAGTAAAGGCTTTGGCCCCGCCGTATGAGAACTTATGTTTAACAATTCTGATGCAGCAGTCATTACTGTGTTGGTCAGTGGAGCATGAGTAGCAAACCCTTCAATCCTGTGACTAGGCTTACGAAATCTGCATGCTTAGTAAACCGGAATAAGGGGGAAAAATACCCAGCAGGGAGAGCTGCCCACTAGGCCTGGTTCCCAGAAGCGCCCCAGGAACCAGTAATTACCCTCTTTCCACGAGGAATGTATCACGCCAAATTCTGGCTTTCTTGTTTGTTCGAAACCTGAAAGCAAAATAATAATATTTACTGTTGGCATCTGGACATTTTTCCACATGGATCTGTGCTCACAGTTTATTTAAAGAAACACCTCTCACTTCCCGCAGACCAAGACTGCATCTCCATCAATACACTGTTCACAAACAGCCGGGACAGTCTCGGATTGCTGTGATTCTCCTGGGCAGGGCGTACTTTGCCTCCACAGCTTTCGGCTGCTGGCTGGCTCTGGGTGCCGGGGTGCTTGGGGCTGGCTGAGGGAAAGCAAATTGACACACCTGTTACCTGGCTTTTCCAGGTCCAGAAGTTTAAGGACGGACTTGCCGTCCACATCGGGAGGCGTGTCGAGCCCAGCGATGTCCAGGATCGTCGGGGCCAGGTCGATGTTGAGAACGATCTGTGGGACTCTGCAAAGGGACAGGAGGTTAGGCCCCAGATCTAACACCAGTGAGGGTAGCACGGAGGACCACTTTCTCCACACCGAGACTCATCGGCTTCGACCTTCTCCCCCTCTATCTTAGTCTTTCACGCATAAAACCGTCTAACCTAGATCAGACAATTCCCACAGTGTTTCCAATGAGCTGAAGAGACATAATAACCTTCTTCCAGGAAACCCTTCTACTAACATCACCTTCTCCCCTCTTCCAGGATGTAGTGCAATGGAACAGCAGAGGCAGCGCCTGGACGAGGTTCAGAACATCCAGGTTCTGGGCCCCAACGAATCCATTTCCAGAATCGGGGACTCTGAGAGAGGCACGTGTGCTGTGCCAAGCTTCTGTGTTAGATCAGAAGTCAGGGCTGGGGGTGCCTGGGTGGCTCCGTGGGTTAAGTGTCTGCCTTTGGCTCAGGTTGTGACCTCAGGGTTCTGGGATCGGGCCCACGTGGGGCTCCCTGCTCAGGGGGGAGTCTGCTTCTCCCTCTGCCCCTTTCCCTGTTCGTGCTGGCACGCCCCCCCATAGATAAATAAAATCTTTAAAAAAAAAAAGAAGACGTCTCGGCTCGATGCTCCTTAAGGGCCATTCCAGATTTGGAATTCCACTTGCATTCTTTTCTTCAACTCTTTCCATAACTGTTTCACGTACACGACCTTATTTTACACAGAATATTGTGATGTGGCCGGCAGGGCATGTAAAACTCATTTTATAACGGGAAAAGAGAGCTGCATTGGGAGGTAGTGACTTGTCTAAGGTGGCAGAAATAGAACGCCAGTCCTTTAGGCCTTTTTTCTTCTAAAAGAAAATCATGCTTTTTAAAATTTTATTTTCTTTAAAAAATTACTTTAGTAATAATTAAAAAAAATAACTAAAGGCAGGCACTGGTTGTTTTTTTTTTTAAAAGACAGTGTTTGTCTGATTCAAAGAAGTACAGATGATGTGTCCCTAATGATCACATTCTGTCTATGTGCACAGGCCATGGGATGGGGATTCTGATGTTTTAGCTTTACAGTCATTGTAAATTAGTCATTGATAGTTAATTTTCCTTTCTCTTTAAATAGTATACTTTAGTTAATTTAGTGTGTGGTAGGGGAAAAAAACAAGGTTTTCATTTTCTAAATTACCAGCCTCCACCTACATACACCCTTTTCTGTTTTGGATGAAAAGAAACCAGACCCTGAGATGGGTAATTGAATTATCTCAGATATACATGAGCCACGGCAACCGAATGTTGCAAGCAGGGAAATACGTACATGGATCCTGGTTCTACACTTGGACCACGAATAAAGAAAGGCACACGGATATCAAAGTCATATGGCATGGATTTCCCCTTGACCAGTCCAAACTGCCCAATATGGTAACCGTGGTCGGCGGTGTAAATGATGTAAGTGTTCTCCAGCTCCCCCGTCTCCACGAGCATATTATACAGCTGAAATACAATGGAGACAAAATGGGCAAGATGACAAGAGTGTTGCTGTGATTTCCCCCGAAATTCTTCCCCATTATTTTTTAAAGGCAAGAGTCACTTTAACAAGGCTAAGAAACATGGTCACTATCTACGTTTTCTAGTTGCTTACAATCCTGGAGGAGAAAAGTCTAATAATGGAGTAATGTAACTCATTTGAATCTGGCACATTGTTCTTAAAGGTTTTGTGCACCTACTTAAAAACAAAAACAAAAACAAAACAAACTCCACAAAACAGCCTCTACCACCTAACTTATAGGTTTTACTTTGAAAAATCCATTGTTAAAGCAGATTTTATCACCACTTTTTATACAGTTATCAAGGGTTCAGAACAGGCTGCTTTGGAGCCTGATCCAACTGAATCCAGCCTTTAGGCAAGTTTTGTTTGGCTTCTGTGGCTTTTTTTTAAATTCAGGATATTTCAAATAAAATGCTTGTATTTCTGGTTTCCTTTGAAAAGTCAGAAGATCTCATGATATTGGATCTATTTTCCTACATGGCAAAAATTAGCTGGAGCCAAGTAGTTGCTCCTTGTTATACATGTGGGCATTTAAAGTTCACCATAATCCCCACCATGCCCTGTCGCTTTATATGAGACCAGCTTTAGGTATTTACATTATTTGCCTGATTCTTGAAGGTATTTGTGAGTGTAGCTCTTGACTTATGGTGTTTTGATTTTTATCTCCTCTTTGCCACTGGCTCCAAAGAACCAAGCCTGGAGAGGTAATAGAAGGGGTCAAGATAAGGGAAGGAAGATAAAGTCACTCAACACACACTCACGTACACATATTCACACACACGGACTCTCTCCCTCTCTTAAAAACAGCAACAACAAAACAAAGAATTAGCAAGAATGGATCTACACTAAGGAAGCTGGACCAAAACCTGTCACTGAGGCAAGTTCGTGTGCTTACCCTTTCCACAGAATCGTCCACTGACATCAAAGTCTGAAGCCTTTTGCGATGTAGAACGTTTGTAAATTCCATGTGGATGGGCAGCATGGGTCCCGTGTACTGCATAATCCAGTGCTTATCCATATTTGGTGCATAGTTATAACTAGGGGTTCTGAAAATATCCAGAAAGGATTCTTACTAAATGTATTTTTAGTCAGTTAGAGAAATATCTCAAGTTCAAGGTAATTTAGACATTGCTATTTTTTTCTCCCATGTGTCTTCTATGTTTATAAGAAGAGCTAAAATCCTCACTACCCCAAATATCACACATCCCCTAAAGGCATATGGATTCAGATTTAAAAAACCAAGACAGACAGCTAAAAAGGTAATTAGTGCAAGTTCATTTGGATTCATTGAAGAAAATGTGTAAAAAGACATCAAGGTGATCATGGTATTGTAACACCTACAGATAAAATTCAGTAATACAGAAGGGAATGTTTTCATGGTGATGTTAACTCATAAAATTTGGTAGTTAATAGGGCTATTAGGTATAGTCACAAATATGTGGAATAATGATGAATCATAATTTCAACATATTTTTTTCTCTAATCTCTAGTCTATGAGTTTTTCTCATTCCTAACCTTGTATATAGATACCATTAATTTAATAGGATATGCTGGAATTAAAACCAAGTCTACTTCTGCAATATACATGCTTATCAATAAAGCTATTCTTTTTATAGACAATTCAATACAGGTGCAGAGCACAATTTTTGTTAACTACAGGGAGGTGGGTCCTATTCCTCTCGAACATGTGGGTTCAAGCCTGTATTTAATTTATCACAGAAACTCAAGTGGTCTCTCATACGTTCCACTGGGGGCCCACAAAATATGTTGCCTTCTTTTTGAAATCTAACCCAAATCCCTTGACCATTAGATGCTGCCACTTCATACTCCTAAAGTACATGTCTATGCTAGAGTAATTCTCACACTGAGAATTATCTATTTATATTTGACATCTCCTCCAGACTACAACATACTTGACCCTTCTCCTTAGATGTTATTAAGCATGTAGAAGTTGTTTAATATTAAAAACTTAGTATTTACCATGTGTTGGGTATTGTGTTGTTTTGTATACATTAACTCATTTAATTATCTCTGCTGTTCTTGGAAATCGGTTTATCATTCCCATTTTAAAGATTTATTTATTTATTTATTCGACAGAGAGACACAGTGAGAGAGGGAACACAAGCAAGGGGAGTGGGAAAGGGAGAAGCAGGCTTCCCGCTGAGTGGAGAGCCTGATGCAGGGCTCGATCCCAGGACCCTGGGATCATGACCTGAGCCGAAGGCAGACGCTTAACGACTGAGCCACCCAGGCGCCCCTCATTCCCATTTTAGAGCTGAGAAAACTGAGGCTTAGCAAAGTTAAGTAACTTCCTCAGATTAACAAAGTTACTAGGTGGTAGATCCAGGACTCAATTCCAAAGCCCATTTGTTCTAACAAAATGAAAGAAGAGGGAAGTGTGGGGTGCTTCCTATGTCTCAGACTACTTTTCATAGGAACCACAACTTCACAAGTAACTGGTCTCACAGAGTAAGCAACAATCTATGTTGGTTGAGAAATCGGATAGCCAGTGTCTGCTCTGGGGAGGGTCCTATCAGTGAAAAATGGTGGATAATGACAAGGATAGGTGACCCTGTGCCATCAACTAGAGAAATAGGGGTGCCTGGGTGGCTCAGTTGGTTAAGCATCCAACTCTTGATTTTGGCTCATGTCATGATCTCAGGGTCCTTTTGCTTGGGTTTCTCCCTACCCGCCCCCCCCACCCCCACCCCAGCTTGCTCTCTCTCTAAAATAAAAATAAATTAAAAATAAATAAAATCTTAAAAAAACAAAAACAAAAACACCCTAGAGAAACAGTCACTGTGAGCCCGGTGAATTCAGGGGCATTGACCGCGTACTCCTCTGGTTTGCTCTAGAGCAAATCTCCCTCAGAGTAAACCCGGAATTTCTGAGCTACGTGATTGTACACTGGGCTATTTCCATGCATGCTGAACTATATAAATGCTGCCTGTTGTTATATTTTTTCTTCTGCCAGTGCATTTGCAGAACCTCTCTTTTGATAGTTGAAAATGCTCTTTTGGTACCATTGAGCTTCTTGGCACAAAAGAAGGTCACATCATACCCTAATGATCAGTATGGATGCTGGTTAACTAGCAGAAATACAACAGCATAAATACCAATATAATATTGAGCACAGAAGACCCTGTGCCTAAAACTGTATAAAGGGGCAGATTTGCAGAGTAGGAAAAGCAGGTGTGGTTCACTTTGCTCATCTGTAAACGGGGATAATAGTATCTTTCTTAAAAAGCTCTTTTGAGGAACAACAAATCTCTGTCTATCTATCATCTATCTCCCCATCTATCACCTATTTATTATCTATCTCTGTATCACTTAAAGGTGCCTAGAACAGAGGCACATGAGTCTCCTACATAAGCCAATAAACAAATACATTCTATATAAATGTCTGGGTTGAAAAATCCTGTCGCATTTAAAACCAAACAAGCTCCTCAGGTATCACCTGCTATTCTTTTTAAGAGAAACTTTCAACATAAACTTTCTTCTGCTTACCCAGGAAATGACTCATGAACCACTTTGTCCCATGTTTTGGCCTGAAAGTGTTCCTCATATCTAAGCGTGAACACGGGCGGAATCACCCTCTTCAATCTCAGGAGCTCGTGCAGTAGGAAAGAATGTAAGCCCTGTTTCTCATTCTTCACGCAGCCTGTCGCAGTACAAACAGGATTAGATTGAAAGGCTGAGGAGGATGAGAGTGGGGGCTTCTAAACCCCATCGGAGAGGGATTTTCACCCGTGGGGGTGGCTAGAGGTCAGAAAAATACAGCAAGTGGGCCATGAAAGGTCCCCTAACTATTTACCGATACGTGCCCTGAAAAAGAATATGGCTATAAAAGATTACACAGGGTTTCTTTATAATACCTAAACATCTTCCTCTTACTGCCTTTGATGTTGGTTTGCCTTAATTTTAAAATAAATTGAGTTGACTTTTTTAAAGCCACAAAACCTCAACACAAATAAAGATTAACAATAGGGAACCGAAACGAAGGCTCACAGCGGGCAAATGATATCTTCTACCAGCTACCTTGATGAGCTTGGCATAGCTCCGCCTCACTTTGAGGAACGGGGAAGGTCGCAGCAAATTACAAGCCTCAAAATTGGACTCCCGGATTTACAGAATGACGTATGTGAAATCTGGCTTATAGTAAAAGGGAGAGTTCAGGTCTGTTGTCAAAGCTGTCCTTCCCCACCCCCAACCGCCTCCCCTCCCCTTAATTTCTCCAGGTGGGAGCTGACCCCCAGCTCTGGGGCTGAAATCCCAGGTGGAATCTCAGCAAGGGGCAAGGAGTGGGGGTATGCATTTGCCTTTTAAAGGAAGACAGACTGCCCCTGCTTCCCACAGAACAGCAGCTGTTCGGGGACCTGCAGGTGGGTTGGGGGTCGCTGGGATTGACAATGTTGTTGAAAAGTGATCTTTTGCCAAAGACCTGTGGTTGCCTCCTGCTGGGGTCTGCCAAATTCCTGGAAGATGCAGCCTTCTGTCTCCCAGTGATAATTAAGGCTTGCTTCCCTAAGAATTGACTCACAATGACTCAAACAGGGCCTGGAGCCCTCAGCTACAAGAGCAGCCACTGAAAGTAGCAGCTAACTGTTTTGGGGAGAAGTGGAAAATCACACGTCCCATTGTTTCAGAATGTTTGGGGATTAGAACTGAAATCTCATCCCAGCCCTGTTACTAGTGTGTGATCTCGGGCAACTTTTTTTTTCTCTAAGCCTCTGTTTCTTCATCTGTATAATGGGAATAACGACTTCAGAGCTTTGGGAAGGTTTAAGGAGATTTCAGTGACTCCAGAGAACAAATCCACATATTCATACCCATCCGCACAGGGAGCTGGGAAAGATCTCATCATTTAATAGCTCTTTGGATTGCGGTGGCAACCCTGAGGACACCCTATTCCCATTTTACAAATGAGAAAGTAAAGTGTACAGAGGTGGCTCAGAAATTCTGTCCTGGGGCCGGAGTGTCTTCTATGACATCACAACGACCAGAGTCCTGCACCACAGTCCCCAAGAAGTGCCTCAAAATCCCAGGCATTCAAAGATCTGATACATACATTCCTTTCTCTCAAAACTAAGTCCTAAAATCCTTAGCCTTCGTCCTGATTGAAAATATTAGCCTTTTCTGCTTCCCGTTCAAGTGCCTCCCACCAGCTGCCCAAAGTCTGCTTTTGCTGACAACACAAGATAAAGTCGGACCCTCCAAGGCAAACTGGATGCATCAGCGAAAAGACAGATAACACTGGCTCTTTGCTTGAAAACTGAGAGGACAGATGACTAAATTGTCGTTTTTAAGTTTCTGTCGCTTAAAAAAAAAAAAAAAAATCCACGTTGGGGTTACAGTTCCATGTGCCTGATCTGGTAAGACTCCTTGTTGTCCGTCCCGAGAAGGATTTTACCCAGTAACTGTGCATTCCAGGCTTACACTCTCTCCAAAACACAGACTGTTCTCATAGTTAAAAATGTTAACTTCTCCCGGGTGAGGCTTCTCTTCTCTGCATGTTGCTTTTTCTCCATGTTTGGATTTATTGCTCAGCACTAGATCACAGATCCTTTCGACCACACATTTGTGACTTCAGCCTCTGCCATCAATGCTCTTTGGGCTTTGATTCTCTCTCCTCTACTGCTTATTGGCATAAGGAGAATACGAATCCTGAAAATCAATAATGTCACCTTTCTTTTTGATGGGTGGGTATTTGGGGAGAATAATTCTCACTGGAAGAGAAATGGTTTTAAGAAATGCATGTGTTGTCTATTAAATCCATATTCAGGGAATTGCAAAGAACTTAGCAGTTCATTTTTACTGCTGATGGCCTTTGCTGTCACCCAGTGAAAAGAAAGACATTTCTAGTGTTTTATATCTGAACATGTGTTTTCTTCATTTATTATTTAGTGTCGGACAACAACAAAAACTCTAATGATCTAACTCTTAAAGGGTATTGGTAGCGGGACCGTCAGTCTGTAAGAAATGAAATAGGTTTCAATTCCCAGAATAAGCCAGTTATAGAGATTTAAGACACACACTCAAAGCATTAAATTGGAAATTCTATACTTAATCTCCCAAGCCACACCATCTCAGCTTTCACTCAAATTGAACTTATTTAATTGACTTTGTAGAGATATTCCCCACCTGAGTTCAAATGTCTTTAGGTAAGGTAACATTTGAACGCACGCAGAATAATATCAAATGATCTTGATTATAGATACCGCAGGAAACTAAATTAAAAAAGTCTTCTAAGATGCTGCAAACTCCAGCGGAATTGTGCAAACACACACATGGAAGCCACTTCTAATATTAACTGTAACTGTGAAGAGTACTGAGCAAGCCGGGGGGCAGTGCAAAGATCACCTAGGGCCAAGAGAACAGAGTTTTGACTCCAGCTTTGTCCCTATCTACTTACGTTAACCTGGGCAAAGCCATTTGGGTTTTTAATTTTTTTTTTTTTAAATAGAGTTTGGGCCTTCATTTTTCAATCTAAACATTTATGGCATTAGATGATCTCCAGGTGTCCTTTAATTCGTAAAACCGACTGCTTAAATATTTTTATGCCATTAAAATATGTTTTAATGTCACCTGGGTGGTGGGGTTAACACGCTTATTCATTTGCTAAACAAAAAAGTATCTGGCAAGGGATAGGGCAGGAGCCATGCTCCCCAGGCACCAGAGGCAGAGATCTAACACTTGGCCCTGCCTTCCGGAAAGAGCTATCTTGCCTAACTCCAGGGCCCCATTCACACAGTATCCTGTGTGAATGCTGCCCCCTGGAGGTGTGCAGTTTGACTTCAAGGGTCTGGGTAAACAGCCAGTGCCATGGGATATGCAGGTCAATGATCGAAGAACAAAGTGGGAACACAGGAAAGGAGCAATGAGTTCTGCCCAAATTAAAGATTTTTATGGAGAATCTAAAATTCTCTCATTTTCAAAAGCACTTTCTTTTATGGATCTGTGGAAGAAATGAAGTGAGAATGTGCAAATTCTTCTAAGGAAAAACCTTTCTTTTCAACTTCGGACAACAAAGATGTTTCAAAAACTTTGTTCTGAGGCTTACGCAGAGGTAGTTGTCCCTTTAACGTACTACCTCATCCCCAAACTGCACTTTTAGACGGATTCTCGCAAGTTAGTGGACCTGGATTGTTCTACCAAGATTTTAGATTTCACTTGAACCGTGTCTGTGTGTTCACACACATTTCCAGGGATGCGGAGAAAGAACTGATGAACTGGAACAACAACAACAAAATTTTCAGTTGATAGGGGGACGGTTGGTAGGAAGGTGATGGGGGAGTCTCTTAGCTTCCCCCAGAATCATCGGGTAGGTAAATGGAATCTCCTTTCCTGTCACTACTGCACGTTATCACATCGTGGTGGCCAGGAGAGACAAGCTATGTCATTGCGAGAGGGAGGGTACAGCAGTACCATGAGGATCCTGGGATGTAATTCACTGAAAAGCACAGTAGGGTCTTCACCATAGGGAAGAGCTTTACGATAAGGATTACTATGTGTGATGTTATGATGGAGGCTCCCTCAGATATCACCGAGGCCGAGAACAGCTGAGCTGCTTCTGATTAAACAGTGCCAAACAGTCACGAGGGGTCCATATCCGTCCCCATTCTTAGTCGCTTGGCAAAACCTCCAGCCTCGTGTGTAAAGCCAGCAAGCCAGTGTTGGCCTGGCTTTCTTCCTTTGTTGGGAATGGAAAGCGCCGTGGAAACACGATGCATTCACCCCAGTTGGAGAGGGCTAGGTGACTACCACCTGAGGCCACACGAAAGGCATCCGGATACTGCGTGACCACCAAGGGAGGCGACCTCAAGGAACGTGTTCATGTTACTTGCTTCTCCGAACAGGGGAGAGTCTATAGCCTCTCACTGTTTGCAGAGGGCTTGCCAAACATTTCTGCAAAGTACTTAACTTCCTACATCCCTTTGCTCGAATGTGTGGCTAATGTTTTCGCTAAGGAACCCGGCCATTCAGGAGCTCCGTGCGCCACAATTAGCCGCCTGTCTTCATCTGTCTCTCTCCTTTTGTCCACAGACTGAACTGTGGACCTGTGCAGTCACTCACAGTGACAAAAACCGCACACGGGCTCTCGCCGGCCCCCTTGTCCAGCGAGCGACAGCCAGGGAGGCCTGGACAACTAAGATGCAGACAACTCAGGCCTTCTGAGGCCCGCGGGAGACACAGCGGCTCTCTCCATGCTGCGGGCACCAAAGCCCAAGGCTTAGCAGCGAATAGAAGCTGAAGTGCCGGACCAACCGCATGGATTTTCATTTTCTAGAGCTGAGGGTGTTCTCCTCACTGGCACTTGCTCGCAGCACACATTTTGCACCTAGAAAAGATACCACAGCCCAGATTGGTGCTTATCCTGTCTGGGTTTTTAGAATGGCCAGGTGCGAGAGGCTCGTCCCAATGTGAGTCTTAGCTCGTCAAGAGCTTTGTCACACCACAATGGACACGTATCGATTTGTCATTTCTTCAGCTGCTTCCCCTCAACATGAAGTTGAGCCAAATGAAACTGCACTTTTTGTGGGTCAAGAAAGATGGAATCAAGAAAGAGCAGCTTTATATTGTTCATCTCAATAGAAAGGATCACTAGGAATCAGCATCTATGAAGTGGCTTTTATGTCCCAGGCCCTATGTGGGGACTTGAACGATGCTTTCTCTCTTAATTTTTGTTCACGACACCATGTCAAGGTGCTAGCATTATCCCCATTTAGCAGATGAGACAATGGAGGCTCCTAGAGGTTAAAAAAAATTGCCCAGGGGCTTAGTAGAACAGATGAAAAAGGAACGCTTGCTTGTTTGTCTCAAAGGCCTAAATACTTTTCACTCTGCCATGGGTAGATTTTGTTTTACAGAGTCACCAGTAAGGCACACAGGTGGTTCACATGAACTCAAAAGGAATAACTGAAACAATGACCGAGTTATATATTATGTTCCTACCCCACCAAATGACCTCTGGTGACTCTCTGCTTACAGTGATGTACAAATTCATTCAAGTCCTCAAAATTCTGCTAGTTTCCCTTTCTAGCTTTATCCCTTATTGCCTTCCTTGTGCTCCATTCTCCTAGGTCACATCTCAGATCGCCTCACTTAACGTGGCGGCCACTTGTCCACGCTGCATTTTCTTCCTGAAACCATCCACCCGGTCTGTAGAATCAGCTTCAGAAATGGTACCCATTCTTTGAGGCCCACTCTGAATGTCTGCTGGTCCATGACTTTTCCGTGTTCCCCTAAAAGATGTGAATGCCTCTTTCTCCAAACTTCCATAGCCCCTTGAAGGCCTGCCCTAGTACTTACGCCTTCTGCTCCCACTGGTGCTATGGCTATTTGGACACTTGCCCATCCTCTCCCTAGAGTAGGGGTTGGGGGCAAACTCATCCTGTAAAGGATCAGAGAGCAAATATTTGGGGCGTTGCAGGCCCTACTGTATCTGCCACAACTACTCTGCGGTTGAATTGTGAAAGCAGCCGCAGATAACACATAAAGCAATGAATATGGCTGTATTTCAATGAAATTTTATTAACAAAAGCTGGCGGCAAGCTGAGTTTGGCCCCAGCATGCCAATCCGTCTTTGCTCACTGGGTCCCGACTGGGAGCAATTGTGTCTTCCTCATGCCTTTTGTCCCAGCTGTACTGTTTAGCGCCACTCATAAATGTTTGTGGAATCAAATAGAATTTTTAATTGCTGGGCTCAGAGATACTGTTGTTTAGTTATCATGAAGGCCCTGAGAAGTCTGCAGGTTCCTCTCCTCCTACAGTTGTCTGTGCATGCCACTGAGCTGTCAGAACCTCTTGACCTGCGGCTGATTTTTCTGCCGGCTCAGGACCTTGCCCAGAAGCTTCAAAGGCAGGCTGACTTCTAAGGAGCCATAAAACACCCCATTTTGTCAGTCCCCTCTCCTGAACCTCGGGAAAACACCAGCAAGGTTTACAGTTATAGCAAGCCACCTTAGGCTGAGCATCTGCCAATGCGACAAGAGAACTGACACAGAGTGATTTTTCTGATTCAAAAGGAAAGAGAAAGGTGGGTCCCAGGGCAGGGAAGAAGACTGCAAAGACCTTTCTCTTTCACTGAGCCAGCGGGTTACTAAGTCTGTAAGTGATCTCTCATGGAGAGCCCCTCGCCACTCGTGGGCTTGGCTCATGAATGTAGTTGCATGGTTATATGTAGGTAGACCTTCAGAGGCCTGTATATCCATCCACAGCGTTCTTTCCGAAACACAGCAGCTCACCCAGACCACATTCCCCAGGCGCTGGGGCAACCTGCTTTCTTTGTTGACAATAGTTTATGTATTGAGACGCTTCCATCCTTCCATCCTACTGGGCGTGTTCAGCAGGGTATCTGTCCTGGTTTTATAGTTACTGTTAGTTCCTGTCCTCAGTCAGCTCTGACCTCCTTCCTTCTGTCTAAATCTCTCGATACGATAGAGATGACCTGAATACCACTGGCCAAAAACCAGCAGCTTGTTAGTTATAAGATTAAAAAGTAAGAATATAAGGAAAGGTTCTTTCCTTATAAGATATGTAATGACCAGCAACTACAGCGTCTTTGGTATGTCTCTCTTCTCATAAATACATTTACTCTATTTTCTTTCTGTCTGGGATTGTGGCCGGGAAATCAGTGTGGGTGAGAAGAGATGATACTTAAGCATAAACAGATTAAGAACTAATTTTGGAGGTTTAGTGATGAAGGAAACATACCAATTCCCTGGTCCCTACCTGTCTGATGGCCGATCCTTCCGCAGACACAGAGCCAACTGCTCTGTAGGGAAGGCTGCATGTTATTGCAAAGGATGGGAAGGAAGCGAGTCAATAGAGTAAAAAACAAAATCATGTTCTTTGCTGCCAAAGCATCCGGACGTTTCTACTCTTGGCTAGTGAGAGTTATCGGCGTAACAGGGCTCTCTGCTCTCTGCCTCCGTCCCCCCACACCATCAGCCCCCTCCCCTGGGCCTCCCCTCCCCTCCTTACCAAGGCTCCTCCCTCTCAAAAAGAAACATCAGGTTATTTTAAAACCGTGACCTGAGAAGGCCTCTAGGGCAAGCCCATGCAAGCTGCTTTCTGCAGCAATCCTAATTGCACATCTGCAGCAAAGCTGCCCCCAGTATCCGCCTAGAAGACAGACCCATGTTTCTACAACCAGACCAGGGGGCACCACTCTGCTGCTATGAGGAGTATACCATTTGATCGTTATTTTTATGAGATCATGCTCAGGAATATCATGTAAGACAACTGAAGGGAACGCCTGATACAAATTTCCCCCATTCACCCTACGTGCTTCTCTTCCTTTCCATTTAGCTACTTACAAAGGTTGGAAATGTGATTCCTAATCACACCACTAGACCAGGTCCTTTATGCCAGGCCCCGTGGCCAGCCTGCCCCGTGGGCTCATGGCAGGAGCTGGTTGGTTTACCTGCCTCTGGAGACATGGCGTGGAAGGAAATGGGGTGAAGGAGAGGACAGAGGTGGGGAGCAAAGGAAAGGCCCGTGTTCAGCAGGTCCCAGAACTGACGTTATTACTCACATGTGTTGGGAAGCATTGGGGTACAGTTTTGAAAACTGTGGGGCCGAGTCCTCGGGGCCGTGGGGCGCAGCGTGGCTGATCACCATCATAATGGGCCTATGGGGATACATTCTCTTAGACATTTTGAAGTAATTAATGCTCTCGTTAGTGATTAAGTCTGTGAAGTAGTCCTGAAACATACATTTGACACAAAACAAAAATTACAAAAGGTGACATTCATCAGATCACATTTGAATACTTCTTTCTTCAGAAGCATCTCACTGAGTGAAGGTATAAGGTCTAAAGCAGGAAGGAAGATGATACTTCCCAAAGCAGCAAAACATCTTCTGTAACAGACAAAATCAGTTGCCAGTTACTTTCTAGGGTGGCTAGCTTGGTAACATGCAAAAATTGTATTTTGAGTAAGGCACAACTTAGCAATTAGGAAAGAAAAAAAGTCCAGTCCTGTTTGCCCAAGATAATGATCAGATCTGGCAATCCAAATGCTAGAGCCCATGAAACACCGGATACATATTTCATTCTTAGGTTTCATTGATGTAATTCGTTGACAAAAAATTTAATTACTTCAAGGGCAGGAAACACCCACGCCCACTACAAATTCACAGTTGCAGAACACATACACACACACACACGCGCACACACGCACATGCACAAACAAAAGAAAAGGTCTTTTCTTTAAATTCAAAATTCACCTGTGGGAATTATACATTAATTGCTAATGAAAGCCATAGCCGAAATCTGGGTGCACATGGAAAAGCTGCAATATTTTATCAATTAATTCACTTGAAACACTAAATATGGGGAGCATTTGATTTCCTGCAGATTATACTGTTAATTGCACAACTAAAATGATACAGCTGCTGGGATTTGAGCCTGACTTGTTAATAAAATGACCCAAGCTGCAGTCTGAGGGACTGATGCAACTCTGTAAGGGGGAAGGAAGAAATGGAATGAAAAGGGACGATGAAAACTTAAACCACCTGCTTCCTCTAAGTGGGTATCGTTGGCCTGGAGCTCCAGCACAAAGTTTATTCAGAAAGTGCCCAGACAGCATTCACAGTGTCAGAGGCTCCCAGGCATGACTAATCACATGTAGATTCAGGGACCAACACAGCTGCAAAAGCAGTGCCCAAGGGAGGAAATCTGTGTCACATGTCATTGTGAGGACAACTCCACAGGCCATCACCTTCTTCCATGGGAGTGTCTGTTTCATTCCTTTTCTCACCAAAAAAAAAGCCATATATTCTTTCCGGACACAGTTGTCTTTGACACTTAATCAGCTGTGATAATGGGCAAGTTACGCTAATTTTAGTCTTTGGAGGGATTCTTGATTACTTAGCTCTCCTTAGGACAACAGGGAAAGAAAGGTTAATAGCTTGAACAAGGAGCATGAAAGCATCCCCACAGATAAAAAATGATAGCGGTGACAATTAGCACACTTTGTAGGACATTGCTCAAATCTGCCTCCAAGGTCCCCGCCAGCTCTCAACTTTGTTGAGTCTGGAATCCTATTAGCAATGTTTGTGAATTCATTTGCATTCATTGTTTTCTGAAGGGGACGAAAGAGCAGACTACAACACCTTATCTCCCGCCAAGCTCCTCGAGCTCAAATCGGGCCAAGCATAAAGGCAGCACTGTGCCAAAATTAAATCAAGTTCCCTCTCTCTGATTTCTACCAATGGCTCTTTCGTAGTGATCTACGCTGGATAGAGCAGATTGTCGGCTTCTTTTAGATAAGTGAGGAAGAGCTGGGCATGGCTAGAAGGGAAGAGGTATTTTAGGCTAATTAGCAGGCTAAATTCGAAGGTATTTTCCCCTTCACTCTTGTCGTCTGAAACTTGTTTTATTTTTGGTTGCCAATCACAAAACCTTTGTGAATTTTAGAAAGTCTAATCTGGGATGGATTTGTTAGAGACACGGAGGGACGTGTGGATTTCAGTTTCTATGAACTGATTTGGAAATCTGGGGATTGACGGCCCCAGGGACTTTTGTGGACTCTCGCTCCTGTGGGGCCGATGTCCTTGTCACATATCAATGCTCGGTCAGACAGGAGGAAAAGCGAAGAATGTGGTTTCCCCGACCTTCGATTATTGCGCTTGTCTGCTCTAAACCTGAAGCCACAGACAAAATGCACTTTTACGCCAGTGAAAAGCGAAATGGTACAAGATGAACATTTGATTATGTGGACAAATCCTCTAGGGAGTAGAAAAAAAAAAAAATCACAAGTCCGAGTGGAGGCATCTATGATTTTCTTGATGATACTTCATCAAAGGCTGATTGCCTTTCATCCTAATGAGGGAAAAAAGAATCACTATTCAAAGTCAGTGTTCCTTGAAAATCTTTTTCTTGCCTGGAGTTTAAAATTACCTTAAAATTTCTCATTCTAACATTGTGAGAACATAGAAAGCCAATCTCGTGGATAAGTTAACTCACTGAAAATGGCTTTTCCCCATTATGCACAAAGTAAATTGATGCAGCGTAAAAGTGGCTGAAAATTACCTTTGCATAATCAAATCCATGCTTTTCTTTGATGCCATTACGACAAACAGTGTAATTATAGAAACGAGAATTCTTGATTAATCCAAGCCATTCTCGCCATCCAGGAGGGATGTAGCTGCCATTATATTCATTGAGGTATTTTCCAAAAAAGGCTGCAAAGGGAAAAAAAGGGATTATTTTCTCATATGAAATGATTAATCACAAATAAATGCATAAATGCATAAGTATGAAATTAGGATTTGAAAAAGGGGCAGTAAAACAAAAGTAAACGTTGGTAACGCCAAAATAATAGTGTAATACCCTGATCCTTTGGCAAAGTGACACACGGACATTTTCCTTTTGAATAAATAAACGTAGTACCCATGTACATGGATTATAGCGCAATAAAATCACCATAGTGATCATGGTACTCGGGGTGCATCTGTTTCTTGTGGTTCTGCTAGAATAAAAGCAGAATGTACCCTTTTGTTAAGTTGATGTAACAGTCAGAGAAGTAGCCAGTGGAAATGTGGAATGCTGTCTCTGGGCACATAGTTGGGGGGGGTGGTGCTGAAAGTTCAGTCTTGGTGAGAAAGTAAGTTTTCCAACTTACTATTTGAGAGTTATAAATTATAAAAACCCTATAGAAAAGTTTGTCTTTGTGTTTGCATATCCAGAATACAAATTTTCCAAGTCAAGGAACCATGGTAAACTCCCGTGTCTTCAGCACATGGTAAGGGTTTTTATGTCACACATATTTTATGGCATTGATGTTCACATTATGTATATTTTAGGAATGTGTCTATTATTGATAATAAAAAATTCTGGTGACACAGAATTACTATGCAGATGACTAACTTTCATAGACTCATAGTCTAAGAGAAGTACATGGGACACAGACACTCTACTGCTCATCGACGAGGCCCCTGGAGGGACTTCACATTTGTAACTTTGGCATGTCCCACCTAAGGAAGGCCACTGGGCAACAGAGCTTACTGATCCTTTCAGAGGGAAACTTTGGATTTGGATTTGGTCCTCTGCCAAAGAGGACGAGAAGAGATGGGCAAAGAGGAGAGAGTAGGGCAGGTTGGGGTTTCGGGAACAAAATGGGTTAGATCTTGAAGTCAAATACCTTGTAACTATCAGAAGGGTAGCCAAAAATGTATTGTCGGCACACTTTTGAGAAAGAGGGTACTATTACTTTTCTTTCTTTTTTTTTTTTGATATGTTCACTTACTTTATTTTATTTTATTTTTTTTTAAGATTTTATTTATTTATTCATGAGAGACAGAGAGAGAGAGGCAGAGGGAGAAGCAGGCTCCCAAGGAGCAGAGAGCCCGATGTGGGACTTGATCCCAGGACCCTGGGATCATGACCTGAGCCGAAGGCAGACGCTTAACCATCTGAGCCACCCAGGCGCCCTGTTCACTTACTTTAATCACACTGCATACACCATGTTATCACCGCAGAATGTAAATTCAGGTTAGACAAGAGAGCTTCACAAGTGCAATAGAGCATTCTGGAGTATACCAAAGTTTGTGTGTCATGGCTGACCAAATCACCTTGCTGATAAATCATTAACCACTTCAATTACAGGTAATGTGTCAACATTTATGATTCTTACAGAGAAAATAAATGAACTGCATACATTTAAGAAGTGTTTCTCCTTTACCTTTGCATTAGCACTTAAAATCCACGCTTCTATTTCAAGATGACATTCAAAAGTTATTCTGATACCACAGCGGCGTAACTCTAACTCTGCAATTACAGAAAAGCCAAACTGGGATCCAGAGGTGAAGGTATTCTCATGTTTACATGCATGATTCTGAGACATATCCTACTTCTAAGAGGCTGTTACCAGATTTTTAGGTTTGGTTTAAACACACACATTTTCATTTGTGGGGAAAGTGGAGAATGTTGTATTCCATGCACTGTTCGAATGGGTTCTTTAAGAGCCAACCAGCCCTCAAAACTGCAGGATTCAATCAGTCTGCAAGACAAGGAAGGTACTATTTCTAATAGTTGTAATCTCACCAGGAAGGCAGGCATAAACAAGCACTATTCTGGGTAACCTAGATGGTTGGTCACCCTAGTAGCCATATACGTAGCCTTCCCCTTAAGTAGAAAGGAGCAAAGAAATTTTTATATGTGTATATGTAGGTGTGTGTGTGTGTACGTGTGTGTGTTGCACACACACACACTTATACCTACACATCTATGCATATGTAGTACACACATGCGTGCAAGCTTTAATTTTTCTGATTTTTAAAGGGCTGCCATCTTTTGTTTTAGGGAGAAACTATGGCTAATCAGATGCCTTCCATGTCAAAGCCACTGTGTATCTTCACTAAGCTGGCTTCACAAGTGTCTCCACTTATACACACGAAGAAAGATAGTTCCTGGACTACAGGCCTGGTAAGATGAAAACAGATCCCAGAATCAGGCACTTTATCAGTATCGCCCTTAAAGCACACATTTCTGAATCTCAGCATTGTCCATGGTACATCGTTTCTGTGTCTTGACGGGCTAGCTAGCTCGCTTTCATCCTGATACACAGCTACACGTAGGATACCTCCAGAGGAACGTTTTCCTCACTCTTAATAGACTTGTCTGGAACAGAATGAATCCTTTTCCCTTCCGAGTGCACGTCTCTCCTCAGATACCCTTTTCTTCTCTGAGTGTCATAGTCATCTTCCTGGTTGACCAGGCTCAGCACCCCAGAGCCTTCCCCGGTTCACCTGCTCCTTTGGTCCCCTTGCTGAGCAAGCGCCACCACTTGAAGATTCTATGTGGATAATAGCTCTCGAACCTGCCCCTCTTTCTCCGATTACTCGATGCCCCTCATGAATGCTCACAGTCTCCTGCCAGAGCCCCTAACCAGCCTCCCGGGTCTTTCCACTCTTAGTGCCACCTTCCTGAAGACTGGCTCTGGTGACATGACCCCATTGTCACAATCGTGGATGGACCCCCCCTCAAGTTTCATTTGATAGAATCAAGTTTCACTTGATAGCATGTCATGCAAGGCCACCTTTGGATCTGGACAAAATCCCTCTATTTCCAATCCCAGCCTGCATTTCTGTTATTTGTCCCTCTCTCTGGAGAGTGTGTTTTCTCCATTTGCTCTGGTTTTCACCTCTTACAGCCTTTGCCTGTGCTAGCTCCCTCATCCCCCCGATGTGTATCAAGGCTAGACCAGGTGCCCTTCCGATCCCAGTCTTTACCCAGTCCCACAGCAATTTGTCTCTGTGGCTCTGTGGCTCGAATGCCATCTTCCCTTCCTTCCTTGTGCTATAGTCCTGCTCGTATGTAAGGTAATCCCCCTTAGCCTGCAAGGCTTTGAGGGTGAACTCCGCCTTTGCCTCATCTCTATACTCCCCCTGCTCCCCATCCTTGCACATAGCCTAGGGGCTTCATAGTTTTTGTTTCCTGCACTGGGGTTCATGGGCCTCCACGTATTCTGGGGATTCTACAAGTTCTAGACTGATGTTTTCACTGGAATTATAAGTGGCTGAAGTTGCTATTTCTGATGAGATTTATTTTCTTTGAAGAGTTAACTCAAGTCCGAGAAACACAGCGATGTTTGTTTGTTGAATGAGTGTTTATATGTTGAGTCTGCAAATGAGTAAATCCATCAAGTGGTCAGTTGGCCGAACGCCCACTGCTTGATTACTCTGCCAGGCCCCAGAGCAGACTGATGTGCGTGGGACTAAGCGTTAGAGGATCTCAGGTCGGCTAGGACTCAGGATTTCCCTCTGAGCTGACTATGTGCAGTAGGAATTCTAATGAGGGGTTCTCGTCTTCAGAGACCAACCCTCTTTAGAATCACAGAGAACCACAAGATGATTTTCCTTTCTGACAAAAGGTAATAATGACTTTGAGTCAGAGGCAGCACACCAGGGTCACACCCCGCCAACATGACTTCAGAAGGGGACTATTTCCAGGAACTTTTCACTTAATAACCTCAGGCCCTGCTCTTTCTTTTGGCCTGCTCCTCATCCCCAGGGCTTCCCCCTTCCGGGCCCCCCCCCCCCGTCACTTTTCTCTCCTTTCATCTTAAAAGCAGCAGAAGAGTACAGTGGTTTGGAATATAGACCCGGAAGCCGGCCTGCCTGGGTTTAAAACCTGGCCGTCCTATTTGCTAGCTATACGCCCACAGGCAAGTCACTTGGCCTCTCTTCACCTCCAGTTCTCCCATCTGTAAAACCATGAGGATGATAATAAGAACAGTGGTAGGGTTGTTGTGAGAATCCAATGAATTAAAACATATGTAAAGCGCTTCAAACAGTGCCTGGCACCTAACAAGGGCTTATTAAATACCGCTGCTGCCTGTATTGTTATCAGCAGCACCATTACCATCATCCTCCCAACCCTGTGTCCTGATCTGAAGTACTTCACCATTCTGCAGTAGGACGTCTTGTCTGAGTTCTGTACTTGGGCGTCAGAAAACATTGTTCGAGAGGTTACATCTTTCTCTCCCCGGTCAGACTTAGTTTGTGGCAACCAATTCCCCTTTGGCTTACATTTCCCTGCTTCATTAGTTTTTAGATTTTTTCTTTTTCTGCCACATTCAGTTTTGCTCTCCGTTTTTCCCTCTGGGGGCAGCCATGACAGGTCTTTCCTGCCTCACTGTTGTCCTTGTTTGGTTTTTTAGCGCTGCTTTCCACCCATTGCCATGGCTATGGCCCCTCCCTTAACCCTCCCCTTACAAACTCTTCCTTCGAGTCTCTTAATAGTCCTTGTTACTGGCTTCAGAACTCCCTCCAGGTTTTCAGTGTCTTTGTGCTAACGGAGTGTAAAATATGTACTCAGGATTCCAGACGTGCCCTCACCCATCACACTCGTTCCAGGAGAGACCAGGACCTCATGCGTCACCACGCGGCACCCCTGGTGCTGTTGGCTTCAAGTTCCTCTGGCCTTTCTTGTTGCCTCGTAACATTGAGACTCATTTGTAATCACCCCTGGCCTCTTTCAACGTTGTGCTTCCTGGCAGCGCTCTGCAATTGATTATCTGGGCTTCTAATTATTTTCCTCCAGATGTATTAAATCTCTTTCTCCCTCCCTAAGGTGAATTTCGTTTTCTTGCCCATAATGCCATTCTATTATGTGTGGTATGAAGTTTTTCTTACCCTTTGGCACTGGCAAGTCAGTCAATTTACTACTATGGGAATATATCTCGAACACACCATCTACCTGTCCTTCTGTATCATTCTCTTCTCTGAGACACCATTAAACACTTCCCTTTATGGCTACTTAAGAAGGTGGTAGGGGGGTCAGGTGACAGGGAGAAAGAACAGAAAGACCTGATTATAATTACTGTTGACTTTAGGCCATGCTACTTCTGTCCAGGACTATCTGTTACATAATACTTTAAAAAATTTCCCTTCAAATCTTTTGAAGCAAAGGCCTTTCAGTCAGCAATAGGAACTATCCAAAGATTTCTGATGCTGTGGAGAAGTTAAATCTTATTTAATGTAACAAATGATACACTAATTGAGCTCTTACTCAATCAATTGTCATTGATAGGCTTGGGGTCACAGGATTTTACTGGTAGTAACTGACAAACTAACAATATACATAATTTTGAACCAAGTTAAAACTATAATTCCCCAACCAGACTGTAAGTCTAATGAAGACAGGGATCTTTCTTTATATCTCTTCATATCCCAGCATTTCGTGTAATTCCAGGTATATGTAGTTCAACGAATGTATGGTAACATAAATAAATTTTGTAAAAGAAAAAGACATGAAAGCAGAAAATTGATTCCTTTGTCCAAATTATTTTGTTACAAAAGAATTTTTTACAAAAGAATTTATTGCAGCTCTCCTTCAAATATTGCCCCTTCTACTCAAATGATATGAAGTAAAATGAGTATGACTAAAATTTAATTCACATGTGATTTTATGTATCATGTGTTCTGATTGTAACTTGAACACTACAGTCTTTAAATGAATCAATATAAAAATTATAGGGAGAGATTGTTACTTTTACCTTAAAACTTAATGCCAGGTTTTACATTCAAGTCTATACTCTCACAAGAAATTCACACTAAATTTTTTTTTTTGAGCGGATAGTCAGGCAGGATATTCATTTTTATGATAGATAATCCAATATCCTTCCCACTTCACTTGTCAGAACATAAAATGCAATAGACATGTTGCTGTATTTTCCCCTTTTGAACATTTAAGCTGTTGGAGAGTCATATTTTCCATGAGTAAAGTTAGAAAAAATTCCGGCTATAGCCAGTCCAAAAATATGCCTCAGTTCTGAGAAAGAAAAATCATGTCATACGATGGTAAATATAATATTGGATCAATTCAATCCATTGAAATCCACGTATCCTGGATGCCTCCCAAAATCAGCCTCTTAGTAATTTGTCTTCTCGGAGTTATTCTTCATAAAACTGATTACTGTGTTGTGCTTTTCTCTCGATGAATATTTATATGTATGATACATATTTTAGTCTCTTGCATTATCTTTCTTAGGTTCTCAGCTAAACGTTCCAAATAATGTATTCATTATTAGAAAAATGATAAAATCTTTATATATCGGCTTTTCCCCCTCTAGTTTAGTGGCTTATAAATAATTATGTTGGTTTAATACCTCTTCACTGATTCTCTTAACTTCCTAAAATGCCTATCATCCTGATGTGCTTGTGTATTTTCAAACGGGTCTCTGTCCCTGGTTAGATCAATAAACTATTGTCACAAAGGCATCTTTGCTTCTTAATCGCCTGGCACACTTCAATATTTTCCCATCAAAGATAAATTTAAATTGTATAGATCTCTATCACTGCCATTTTCGTCTTCCAATTTGTACTTTTGTCTGATTCACTAAGGGGCATATCAACATTTATTTTCTTCTGTGCAGATCATCCTTCTTCTATTTCTAACTATTCTGAAAAGTCCTTGTTCCCTTTAAAGAACTCCTTTTCCTCTGTACAATGACTCACTATAAATTCAATTATTACCTAAGTGTCTAGACCCCCGAGCAGAAAGAAGGTTGGCCTCGGAATCAGACTTCGCTTCCAGGAGCAAGTCTTCCATCTCCGGAAAAGACAACTGGGCTACACAAAGAGTGTGACCGTTGTCATCGGGACAGCCCTTTTTTTTTTTTTTTAAGATTTTATTTATTTATTTGACAGAGAGAGACATAGCGAGAGCAGGAACACAAGCAGGGGGAGTGGAAGAGGGAGAAGCAGGTTTCCCGCGGAGCAGGGAGCCCGATGCGGGGCTCGATCCCAGGACCCTGGGATCATGACCTGAGCCGAAGGCAGATGCTTAATGACTGAGCCAGCCAGGCGCCCCGTGTCATCGGGACAGCCTTATGGTGCACAGTGTCATTCAAGACCCAACCCGCACACGTAGGGTAGCACACTGGCAAGAACCCTGAAGACCAAGGTCCTGACACCTGCTCTCCCCATTAGAACATCAGATGTGTCACTTTTGATCTTGTTGGCAGAAATTTGCTCACCTGAAAATAAGGGACTTGAACTAAATTCTCTCTGTTTTATCCAAGCTCTTATGATCTATTGTAGGGTAGATACAGCATAGTCTAATTGAAACAAGTACTAGAATACGCTACACTTCTTAGAAGCAACCGATTTATTTCTATCTTGGTGACCCGGTAAACTTCGCAATGGATGGCATTTCGATTTTTGCTTTTGCCATCTGGAAACTTAGTTCCCCACATAGGCACCCTTTCTCCACAGCTCCACGGTGCGCACTTTGTATACCAAGCTTTGCCTTGACTTTTACTGGTATGACTCTTCATTTCCATTTGCCAGGGTCCTTACTGTTCTGTATCCTGCTATGTTTTATGTGTCTCTGAGGGCACTTTGGAATGAGGCATGACAGAAACGTACGTTAAGAAATAAGATAATGGAAAAAGGAAAGACTCTGGAGTCAGATGTGATGGATCCATCCTATCACTGATTAGCCTGTGACAACTCTCCTTAGTCTCTGTTTCGTCTTTGGTAACACAGGCAAATCCTTTCTTCCAAAGTTGCCCGAAGAATTAAGTGAGACAATTTAGCTAAAGTGCATGCTGCATGGTAGGTAAGCAAAAAATACTAATTTCCTTCTTTTCCCTCTTTCTTTTTTCTCCCTAGTTTTATTGAGGTATTATTGACAATCAAAAATTGTAATATACTTGGGGCACCTGGGTGGCTCAGTCTGTTAAGCGACCAACTCTTGGTTTCAGCTCAGGTAATGATTTGGGGTCATAGGATCAAGCCCTGGGTTGGGCTCCATGCTCAGTGCGGAGTTTACTTGTCCCTCTCTCTCTCCCTGCATTTGTGCATGCTCTCTGTCTCTCTCTCAAATAAATAAAATCTTAAAAAAATTGTAATATATTTAAGGTGTACAATCTGATGGCCCAAAATACATAAACATTGTGAAATATTCACCACCTCCAAGCCAACCAATACATCCATCACCTCATTCCTATACTATGTTCCTTTTTTTTTTCTTTTATGGTGACAACACCAACCCTCTTAGCAAATTTCAAGTGTACAATACAATACTGTCAACTAGGGTCCCATTGCTGTACACAATCTCTTCAGAACTCATTCATCTTCTTGCTTTTTCTTGATCTGCCCTGAAACAAATTAGCAAAACCTAGTGGACCACTCTAAGTCCTGGCAGGGTTCTCTGTGTCATCCTGAATCTCTATTTCTTATGACAGACATCATCCATATCACTCTGGATATGGGGAGAGTCCCGACCCTTCAAGCTCTCTATCCGCTACTAGGTTTTAAATCATAGAGAGCCTGGAAGTTGAAAGGCATCGATGTCACATGATGCTTCTCAGGAACAAAACATAATCTGGTGGTTAAAATCAGGAACCGGGCATTAAGGGAACATTTCTCTGAGTTGGTCACACAATATTTGAAATCCCCACCTCAGTTATAAAACAGAGCCAAGTACATTTGCTGTCTCTAAACCCTACAGGGATGTTTGATGGATTCGCAAAGTGCCTTTGAGCTCTCAGATGAAAGGTGCCATAAATTTAAATCACTTACGTGAGAAAACACACTTAGGATAAGGCACTCTGAGTAACCTAGTTTCTTTCCAAAGCATAAGCAAACACCCTTGAGAGTCACGGGAAGAGCTTCCTCTCTGAATGGAGATCTTGAGATGCTTGTGAATGACAATGCTATCATAGTCAAAATCAATATTTTTATCCATAAACAACAAGTATTAAGTGCCCACAGAATGTTCTGCAAAGAAACAAATGGCCTCATATTTTTCAAGTGCAGTGGGAAAGATTCATTTCATTTTTTAAAGGTACTTAAGAGAATATATTTTTCTGAAATCCTTTACTTTTAAATCTTCAGAATAGAGAACCTGTAGACCTAAAAATCATTTCCAGTGAGCTTTAGTGATGATATCCTTAAATCTTGTAAGTCTAGGTGGCTCTGAAAAAAAAAACATTTTTGCTCTACAGTTCTTCTATAAACATCCTTGTTGCCTTTCATGAAGAAGCATTCAGAAAACCCAAGGAGAGCATCGACATGCTGAGAATTCTCTTAGCCTTTATTCAAAGGCTTTGGGGGCTAACCTTACCAGAAGGAGCCTTGCTTCTTTCTTAGAAAGATTGGCATGACGTTTATGACTTCTCTTGAAAGAGATCCCTAATTTTCAAAATACCAACTAACCAGAAACCTTTTCTTGCCTACTTAAGATTGGGGATGCCTTCCCTTCTTGGAAGATGGGCGTGAACATCTGGGACCTAAAAATAACCACAACCTGAGCTAAAGAAACTCCAAATTCTATCAATTAGGAATGAATGAATAAATGAATCAAAAAGGTACACCCCATTGGTTTCTTCATTCGGTTATTTATTAATTCAAAAAATCATTTTGATCACCTATTGTGTCCCAGATCTTGGAGTGGATGCTAAGCAGTTTCAAAATATTTGATGATTTCTCATTGAAAAAAATCGGCAGAAATGTACTGACACCTTAAGACAAGCCTCAAGCTGTACCATGATCCCTTGAGATCTGGGAGGTTGAGGTAAGCAGGTAAATGGGGGTGAAAACTCTTCTGTTGCGGATCCTCTTAAAAAATTCCAACCATTGGGTGCTCTGATGAGTATAACATTTTCATAATGTGCCCACTGAGAATCACTTTTTTCTAAGGGATCTTGCATTGGTACATTTCTTCAGAGTGAAAAAGGATGGGATGGGGAGGATCTTGATAGCGAAGAGAAAAGCCTACACTACTTCCAATTATTGTAACTTTATATATTTCATTACACGAGGCATTTCCCTGTATCTAAGAAGTACCATCAGAGGTTCATTGGCTAGCAAGTCCACCTTTACCTGTTCTGTAGCCAGTGTTGTTAAGATATACAGCAAAAGTCCGAGGTTCGTGCATCGCCTGCCATGAAGGTGAGGAGCAGTTCTCATTGTTGGTGTAGACGTTGTGGTTGTGCACATACTTTCCGGTGAGCATGGAGGACCGGGAGGGGCAGCACATAGGGGTGGTCACAAAAGCGTTGGTGAAGGTGGCCCCCCCCGTGCTCCATAATCTTTCTTGTTTTGTTCATGACTTGCAGGGACCCTGGAAGGCACAATTCCAGCATTGTTTAGCAGAGCGCACCACACCACGAATGCCCATTGATGTCATGTCACTCAGTGACTCTGTTCCCCTGATTTATTAATTTCCCTCCATTGGCTTGAAGGAGTTGATAATTTGACAGCTCTCATTTCCAGAACAAAATTAAACATTTGGGATCCTACCATCTCAAGCATTTTGCAGAATAATAAAACTCATTTCAGCTTCTCCTCTCCTTACTCACAAAGAAAAAAAAAATGCAGGCTAATCTGATCATTAAAGCTAGAATTCTAGATATGGAGAAAATTCCAAGGCCAGCAGCCTTTTGAAGATTACAAGAGAACAAGAGCCTGTTACACAGGGCATCAAACCCCCAACCCACCACATATGCGCAACGCTCGTGACATTGTTGAGGTTACTACTTACAGTGTTTTAATCATAGGAAACTAAAGAGGAAAACCATTTTTTTTCCTGTTAAGTAAAAGTCCCTCCAAAATGCCTGTCTTTAATTAAAAAAAAATCTTTATTGTAACTTGGTATCCTCCAGCAAAGTCACCAAATACCCTCCAGTTTTTCCATCAGGATAGCACTGCCAGTTTATACTTTCACCTGTTTACGTGTAATATTAAAAGATAGATTGTTTGCTTATGAAAGAGCAATGATTCTATTGCACTCAAAAGTATTTGCATAGAGTAAAGTATTCCATTTTGACTGCGGAGGATGAAATTGTAACATAAGATTGCCGAGGAAGAAAAAAACGACTTCGATTACTCTATCCAGCCAAATACTGTCGCTGAAACACATCCAAATACTGCAGAAAAAAAGCACAGGCTAGAATTCAATAGTCTTTTCAGGACTTGTCAAGAAATGCACTACAGAGCACCACAGCCAAGCCCATTGCATTTGAATCCTGGAGCCTCACATTTCCAACAGGTCCCACTTCTTCCAAAGAAAGGGAGAAAGTCTATGTAGTTTTCCAGCAAGGAAGGAAATCGTAATGCAAACCAGGCAAGCATTCAGAGCAGAAGAGAAGTGTGCAATGGTCCAAAAAGCCACACTTAGCCTGATTTTTTCACGTATTAGTTCTTACTGTTCACATGACACATATGAAAACAGGAGGAAGGTTTCTAACTGGGTCTCATTAGAGCTCCCTAAAACAGGCTTCAGTTAGGAGGATTCCTAACTGCTTTTTCTCCTCTGGTTGTCTTTGGCGGATCAAGCAACCTTTTTGTAATTGGTGAATAACGTGGAGTGAGTGCCCACTTCATGCTGAACATTCTATCAACCTCAGCACTCTGGGTTGCTCCCCCAAGTGTAGCATTGACAAAAGAAATGGAAAATTCTCTGCTGCCTCAGTCTTCAGCGGTAAACTATCTAGATGAGAACCGACATATAGAAACCACTTGGGGCTATTTGCAAAGCCACGTAAGAGTGTGGAGACAGCAGTAGCAGTACAAATAAGGTTAGGGAGGACCGAAGGGGATGTTTGATGAGAGTTCTGAAACAAGAGACGAGGACAAATGGAAGGAGAGCAGGAAGAAAAACACAAGACGGGTGAAGTGTGTTCGTGGCAGCATGGGGAGGATGGTGTGTGTGCTCTGGAGGTGGGAGGAAGTCGAGGGTTGCGTACAGCACACCGATTTCCTAGGATGAAAAAGAATATGGGGAATTCTCTTGATGAAACATAGAAGGTAGAGTTAGTGAATGGCTTCGAGGCTGGGCACAGATATTTGGATTTGATGGAATAGCCAAAATGAAGGCAGAATGGTTTCTCTGTCAAAGGAATGAACGACATGATATGGAAAACGTCTTTGAGGGATGTTGCTGTGGCAACGGGGGATGGAGGTATGTGCATGGAGGAGGAAATAGGCTGGTCCACCAAGGTTAGAGCCGAGAGGTCGCTAAAGCCATTAGGCCATGAGGTGATACAGACTTGAACTGGACTGTGCCTCTAAAATGGAGGGAGGCTCGAAGAAACAGATCCAAGAGATGTTGTCATGCATCAGAAGATAATGAGTTGACTAATAATACCTCAACGTTTTCAGCACAGGAAGAAAACTGGAAAAGTAATGGTTTCACTGTCACTCAAGGAGTAACTAAAAAGACAGATGCCCTGTAGAAGATCAAGGAAGTCCATTTCAGAAATGTGTTTTATATTTATTGATCAGATGGGGGAAACATCCTGGAGATGGAGATAAATAGATGGATACATGGGAGTGGGGAGAGAGTGAAAGGGAGATGGTCGCGTCTATTCACTTACTCCTCTCTCCTCTTTACACCTCTGCAGTGCTTACTTAGTGTAGTATCTTGAATTTTGGGAAAACTCAGCAAACACTACTGATGGATTTTCATTGCCTACTACGCTCTTTATTACAAAGAATGGGCTATCAATTTCCTTTATGAGCCTTAGCTGAACTCATATTAAAAAAAGCACTGGACGAACCATGAGAGACTATGGGCTCTGAGAAACAAACTGAGGGTTTTAGAGGGGAGGGGGTGGGGGATGGGTTAGCCTGGTGATGGGTATTAAAGAGGGCACGTACTGCATGGAGCACTGGGTGTTATACACTCAAACAATGAATCATGGAACACTACATCAAAAGCTAATGATGTAATGTATGGTGATTAACATAACATAATAAAAAAATTAAAAAAAAAAAAGGCACTGGAAACCATCCTCCAAGGTCCTGAACCACCTGCAATCTCCTGTTTACAGACTCATTCAGATTGCAAATATAGGATGGTAGGTAGAAATTGGATCTAAGGTCAAATAATATACAAAGTGGTACCAAAACTTAGCCCAATTCATAATCTGGACTTGCCCCAGCAAGGGCTCCCCTCCCATTCTAAATGTCACTCTTTTAATGAACTAGGCAGATTATGTTGAGGTCCTAAACAATCTGTCCAAATTCCAACCAGTCCCCAAATCAAAGGGATTGATGAGGACATTTGGTCCCTGGAGTCACTGTGATCACTGCAGCCCCAACGTTAGGATTCGTAAAAGTGGGTATCTGGCCCGAAGTTTCTCAGTAAAGAATAGATTCTGAGACAATGTTCCTTCAACTTTAAACATCACTTGGAGAGCATGTTACATCAGAATTCTGGGCCCGCCCTGTGATGCTGATTTCAGAAGACTTGGGGAGGCACCAGAGAATTTGCACTTCCAACAAGCTCCCTGGTGAGGCTGCTTCTCCCTGTCCATGGACCACACTCGCGCTCAGAGAAGTAGTCCGGGTTGGACACAGAAGCAGGGAAGCCGAGAGCTGGACGAGACTTTAGCAGGTGCCTCTAGGCGGCTCAGCCCACTCCCGAGGCTGTAAGATATGGCAGACCGGAATCGGAAACATCCATGTCATGCTTACTGTCAGCCAGGTTCTCTTCTGAGCCCTTCACCCTCATCAACTCATTTAATCCTGACGATAAGCCTTCATAGCAGGTGCTCTTATCTATTATTCCCATATAAGTATCACAGATGATAAAACTGAGGGGCAGAAGGGCTAAATAACATTCCGAGGGCCACACATGGCCTAGGTCGCCAAGCCCAGAAGTAAATGCAGGCAATCTGCTCCAGAGACCGTGTTCTTAAGCTCCATCTAGGCTGAGTACCAGCTGTAACACTGACGTTTTCAAGACCGAGAAACAGAAAAGGTGTCTGCTCATAGTCAAGATATGTCTCACTTTCCGCAGACTGATATTTCACCTAGCCTCTTAAAGGAGACACTGACACACACGATGCCGGCCTCCCACGCACCTTCCCCCCAAGGGCTGAAGGATCCCAGGAGCTCAGGCCCAGTGAGGGCTGAGATGTGTCTGACTTCATCGCTGGCGTGAAATGCCGCCTCTGGTCTTGGTGGGTTCTCCGCAGATGATGGAGCACAGGAACCCTCCCTCTTCCCTCTGAGTTAGTATGCAACGGAAGGAAAGCACGAAGCACCTTCTTTTTCATGGCGGTGCGATGATTAATGTCGGGCAGCAACACTGCCTCGCACCGCCTCCCTCACTGAGGGAGACTGCACCACTGACTTTTCCTTGGGAAACTCTCCCAAAAGCTGGTCTGTAATGAAACTCATCGTTCCGCACTTACAGGTGTTGAGATGAATGAATGGGACGATGTCCTGCCTCGCTGTTGGAAGAGCTCAGTTTTGTCTTAAGCTGCAACTGCTCACCTCTCTGAGGTTCAGGCCTTCGGTGCCTAAAACTCCAATCGTGCTGATTCTCAGTTATTAGAACAATTATTTCATAGGAATGAGAAGAAGCTTAAGGCCGAAGACTCGTAACAAGATTCACAAGGCAGGGCTTAGGAGGGTAAGAAGGAGAAGAGAGAGCCCTGAACTTGAACTGGAGGGAAAACAGGATTTGGTCACAGATCAGCTTGAGCAAGTCACCTACTCTTTTTTGGTCTGAATGTCTCATCTGTAAAGTGGAGCTAAGAATCATTCCCCAACTAGATCACAGGGTTGTTGAGGAGCAAATGGCCTGACACGCGCTGTTAGAGCACTTCACACAAGGAGTGTTGTCAGGGGCACTGGAGTTTCACTGTGCGCTCACCTCAACCCACCGTGTTAATTTTCTCCTGTCTTTTTCATCCCCATGTCCATAAGCTACATCTGAATTCCAAAAGCGGGGCTAAGAGTAAACAGGTTACCATAGACTGAATACTAGTGTCCCCCGCCCCTTGCCCCCCCCCCGCCCCTGCAAATACATATGTTGAAACCTAATGACCAGGACGATGGTATTAGGAGGTGGGGCCTCTGGGAGGCGATTAGCTCATGAAGGTGGAGCCCTCATGAATGGGATTAATGCCCTTATATAAGAGACCCCACTAGGCTTCCTTGCCCCTTCTGCCATGTGAGGATACATAATAAGACAGCCATCTGTAAGCTAGAAAGTGGGCTCGCACCAGACACTGAATCTGCTGGCTCCTTGATCGTGGACTTCCCAGCCAACAGAACTGTGGGAAATAAATGGCTGGTGTTTATAAGCCACTAAACCATTCATTTTGTGATAGTCTGTTCACGACTAAGACAGAGGTCAGCGATCATTTCTATGTTTTGAGACTTAAAATGTTAATGCTGGCTTATAGTTAAAAATATCAATTCTCTCCCACCCCACATACACTGTCCCCCTACCTCCCCTTGCACAATAAGCCTGACTTCATTATCACTTAAAATTGTCCTTGGAGGTGGAAGCCTGACGAGGTTGCTATGAAGTGACTGTCACTGGGTCCAGGAGCTGGTGTGGGGGCACTGCTGACTGGCCTGGCTTGAGGACAGAGAAGGTCCAGGCCACAGCTGAGTCCCAGGTCTGCCAAGAAAAGCTGTCCCAGTGCCAGAGCTCCAGGTGGGGACTAGGGATGTCTGCATTCTTCCTGCAGGGGTGGGGATGCTTTAACAGCAATCAGCTACAGACGAGGCTACTGCTGGGTCAGCAGCGACTGGGAGGGGAGAAATGGCACTCTTCAGGAGTCCTGCAAGATCCACCACGTTTGCACTTTCAGTGGAATTAAAAAAAAAAAAATCCAGGCTCCAGGAACAGTACTTTGGATGGAGTATGGGATAGGTTACTGGGACCGGATGGGACCATGGCCAGGAATTTAAATCATTCTACACACTCCAACTCATTTATTCTCACATCATCTGTGTGAAAAAGGTCAGCAGAGAGAAAATGTCCAACTTCTCTGAATGACTTTTCCAAAATTACACAGAGAGCTTGAATTACTTCATTTACATGTCAAACTTTACAACAAAACTTTATCTTTCTTGATTCAAGTGTCTTAGTGTTTGATTTATTCAATGTTTTGTACTATGAAACATTAAAGTTTTCATCAAGCCTGTTTATCACGGTCTGGAAAACTCACAAACCCAGAAATTCAATAATAAATATTGCCATCGTCATCCCTTAAGGAAACTCCAGGCATGTGGGGCTCAAATACACCTAGCTTCCTAGAGAGACACACCTCCTTGCGGGCTGCAATGGTTCATGCTTTGATGAACAATAATGACAAGCAAGCACAACTCTTAATTAATTGAGCACTGTTGTTTCTAGATGTCATCATTTTATGAGGAGCTATGGTTAACGCTTTAAATATATAAATGGTCTGTACTAAATACCTCCAGATTCCATTGCTATTTTCTCACACCAACAGTTATTTTTATAGTAAAGTATGAAGCCTTAAACAGTGATAATTCCAATATTAAAAAAGGCTATATTGATCGGTTCAATATTTTAATTCTGAAAGCATAAGAAAAAAGTAACATGATAAAAGAGTACACCTTTTTCTACCAAAACCATGGGATGGGTGGAAAAAACCCCAGATATTTCAGTGAAAACCAAAGGGAAGAAACAAGATTGGGGAAGAAAGGACTAAGAAGCAGAAAATAAATCTGTCTGGAGTGTCTCCAGGTCACTAACACTCATTACTCACCCCCACCCCACTACCCCGCCAAAGAGCAAAAGGCCATTAAAAGAGGAGACTAATTTCTTAGGGAAATGGACTGAAAATGTCTACAGGGTAGGATAGAGAGGTAGGCAAGTGAAGGTAGCCAGGTATAAGAAAAATCAGGGAGCTTTCATCTTTTCTGCTTTTCACATTTGGTAGAGATGTGGGTGTAGAGAGCTTTCTCTGACCATGAGAAAAACTGCAGTATGGACATGATGGTAAATGGCTCCATGACCTAAATGTTGGGGAGCAATGGAGAGTGGTGGGGGCCATGATGACCTGAGGACATGCTCCACCTAGTGGGGCAACTCTGACTCCTCTTCAAACATCTGCCTGATTGCTGTCTCATGGGAATGCAAGCTCTCATGCTTCTGGATTTTCCAGAAAGGTCAGAATCTGGATTTTTTTTTTTTTAACATGAAATCATCTGATTTTTAAAATGTTACCTTAATTAAAAAAAAAATACACTGGTCAAGCAAACCACATCTGTGGGCTAGCTCAGGACTATAGATCCCAATTGTGACCTCTGATTTAAAAAAACAAAATATTTCCATGTACTTATGGTTTCTTAATTCCATGTATGATCTGAAAGAAGCAATGGGCCAGTGTTACTGAGATGTTAGCATCAGCCCAGTTTCCTAAGAATTTAACAAATGCCACATTGAGTCAGATCAGCTCCACAGTTTGTTCCTCAGAGTGGCACCAAGGGACCCTTTTGGAAAGATTTAGAGCTTAATTTCTTTGACTCTAGTCTCAGAAAGTTCATGGAGTTCCACAAGCATTTTTTATTTTGTTCTTTTTGATTTATTTTGTTCTTATTGATTTATAATGCCTCAAGTACAGGAAAATACTAGAATAATGTGTCTCTTAGCTTTAATATTTTTATTATATATATATATTTTTCTTTAAAAAGGTTTTTTTTACTGGATCTTTCTTTTTTTCTTTTTAAAAATTTATTTAAATTCAATTAATTAACATATAATGTATTATTAGTTTCAGAGGTAGAGGTCAGTGATTCATCAGTCTTATATAACACTCAGTGCTCATTATATCCCATGCCTTCCTTAATGTCCATCCCCCGGTTACTCCATTCCCCGCCCCTCCAGCAGCCCTCAGTTTGTTTCCTATGATTAAGAGTCTCTTAATCCTATGAGAGTCCTACGGTTTGTCTCCCTCTCTGATTTCATTTTAATTTTTCCTCTCTTCCCCTATGATCCTCTGTTTTGTTTCTTAAATTCCACATATGAGTGAGATCATATGATAATTGTCTTTCTCCGATTGACTTATTTCTTTTAGCATAATACCCTCTGGTTCCATCCACGTCATTGCAAATAGTAAGATTTCATTTTTTTGATGGCTGAGTAGTATTCCATTGTATATATATACCTATCACATACTAGGTCACAAACCAGGTCTCAACCGGTACCAAAAGATTGGGATCATTCCCTGCATATTTTCAGACCACAGTGCTTTGAAACTTGAACTGAATCACAAGAGGAAATTTGGACATAACTCAAATACATGGAGGCTAAAGAGCATCCTACTAAAGAATGAATGGGTCAACCAGGAAACTAAAGAAGAATTTAAAAAATTCATGGAAACAAATGAAAATGAAAACACAAATGTTCAAAACCTTTGGGATGCAGCAAAGGCGGTCCTAGCTTTAATATTTTTAAATGCTAAACTCTTAAATTTAAGCTTTTAAAAAAATTTAATATTTGATGATAATTGCTTCAGATGTCGTTTTCAAACTTTAAGGCAAAATGTGGAAATGTCATTGATATTCTTGGTTACTGCTCCTCCAGAGGAAATCATCATCCCAAAGTTCATGTTGATCATGTCCATGTGTGTTTTTCTAGCTTAAAAGAAAGCGTAAATCTTCTACCTATTAATATAGTCTAAAAACCTGAACTACTTACAAGTACAGACACGACCTAAGCTACTTCTTAAGTTGTGCAAAAAGTAAATCCAGACATAAAGGGGCCAGTGGTTAAGTTATTTCATCTTTCCACAGATTAACTCTTCTCCTGGGATAATGATCTTTGTCCTCTCCACCCAACTTGGGTGGGATGAAAACAAGCGTAATAATGAGAACGAGTGTTCTTTGGAAAAAGATAACGTGCAAGGTTCTAGCACTTTTATTAATGAATTCCTTATGTGTCTCCCTCCCTTCACAAAGTACTAGTTTATTTTATTTGTCCTCAGACAAAGTTGAGGGAGTGGCTCCATTCCTACTGAGTAAGAGCTTTCTTTCCTAGTTTGATTTCATAAACTCCCCTTACGACCCTTCTCAGCCTTTGTCTTCCCAGACGAAGAAGTAGAATGGTTTTCTTCTTTCCCCCAAAGAAAAGCATTCTATTACAATTTTTGTCATTGTTCTTCTAAACCTCTTCTAAGTCTGTTATATCTTTCTGGCGCTACAGTAACCAAAACTGCCTGCGGTATGACAGGTGCAAATAGTTCTGCGATTCTATCCTATTCAAGCATTTGCCAAGCGTAATAACGTGTAAGTAAACAAGAAAAAACAAAACAAAGCGAAGCAAAACCCAAACTTATCAAAAGCGCAATGAGCTCCCAGCTCACACCCATTAGGATGGGTATTATAAAAACAGAGCGCCAGGAAAATAACACGTGTTGGCAAGGATGTGGAGAAACTGGAGCCCTTGTGCACTGTTGGGGGGAATGTAAAATGGTGCAGCTGGTGTGGAAAACAAGGTGGAGGCCCCTCAAAAAATTAAAAATAGAGTTATCAAATGATCCAGCAAATCCATTTCTGCGCATTTATTCCAAAGCATCGAAAGCAGGGTCTTAAGGAAGTATTTAAACACCTATGGTCATAGTAGCATTACTTACATAGATTTACAACAATCAAAAAGTGGAAGCAACCCAAACTTATATTAACAGATGAGTGGATAAACAAAATGTGGTATATACCTACACTGATTATTATTCAGCCTTCAAAAGGAAGGAAATTCTGATACATGCTACAGCACGGATGAGCCTTGGGGATGGGTATTGGGCTAAGTGAAACAAGTCAGTCACAAAAAGACAAATACTTTGTCTTTGCCGTCAGTGGTATAATTCCACTTATATGACGTACCTACAACAGTCAGATTCATGGAGGCAGTAGAATGATGGTTACCAGGGACTGGGGTTATGGAGAGTTATTGTTTAATGAATACAGAGTTTTAATTTTGTAAGATGAAGTGTTCTGGAAACGGTTGCAAAACAATGTGAATGTACTTAAAACTACTGACTTGCACACTTAAAAATGGTTTAAAGATGGTTAAAATAAAGAAACAAAAAAATACCCAACTAACGTCTAGAGCAGTTCGGCTCAAGAAGGATTATGAGAACATTACAGAAGGCTAGGTAAAAGTCTCCATCAGACAGTGTCCACTACCAAGAGCACAATTGTTTGGGCAGAAGAAGGAGGGCTTTTCTGAAGTATTTACCCCATGGTTCACTGTGGTTCATCACTGTGTTCTGCCAATGAGATAACAAGACCCATCTTATGCTTCTATTCTCTCTCTTTCAGAACCTAGAACATTACCATGCATTTACGGTTTGCTTTTAGGAAGGCCTCAATAAATATGCGTTGGAGGACTGATGGAAAGCATCATGGTTAAATGTTAGCTGTGGAGACCTAGTCCTAACATGGGTCCTAGTTTCACCATTGACTAGTTCATCACCGCCTACGTGACTTCTCTAAGCCTCATTTTACTTCTGTAGAAATTAAAGAGAGTAAGAGCATCTACTTCATAGAGTTATTGGGAAGATTAAATGAATAAATGCTTGGCATCGTGTCTGGCTAGAAAATCAAGGAAGGAGATAGGGGCAAACACACAGGAAACAACTGGGTTGATTGAACCTATGAGCTGTATCCATTATATCCACATGCTTCCCCTTAGTGATTGCTCAGGAAATATTTACCGGATAAATGAAGTAATTATAGGGTGAAACTAAAAGATGAAATTTTGAATTCTGTTAAAAAAATTTGTCAAATGACTCCTTAATTTATTTTAAAGACGAGGGCTATATATTGAAGAGGTAGATTACCACAGATACCTGTATTCACTTCTGAGAATTTTATTAGCTTTTTCAGGCCCCCATAGGTCCACTTCAAATTTATTTAGCATATACTATATTCCCGTCATGGTCCCAGTATCAGGAATGCAACATAAATAAAACACTATCTTGCTCTCAGGCCAGTGGAAGAGACAAGTATGGAAGCACATGATGGATTAAGGGCCATGCTGGAAGCATGTCCAAAGTGGTAAAAAGGAAAGTTCTATCTACCCTGCTGGAGGGGAGAATGGTTTTGGTGAAGAAAGACCCCCCCCCGCCCCCCCAGGACAAGGCATTTGAGCTGGGCCATGAAGAATAGGTAGGGCTTCTCCAGGTGGAGAAAGGGGGAGGGGAAAGACAGAGGAGACAAGATGTACAAAGGCATGAAATATAGGTGAGGGAGATGAAACCACCAGCCACCTTCAAGGAAGCGTGAGTCATTTCTATGAAGCACTGAGCAAAAGTGGGGGAAAAGGGAATAACCTCATAGAAATAGGCAGGGGCCAGATGGCCCAGAGCTCATTTGCCTACGGAGGAGAGTTGCTTAATCCTCTTGCCAACGGGAAACCATAGAGTGTTTTAAGCAGAACAGACCTGATCAGACACTTGCATGATAACTCCAGTCATGGAGTGAAGAATAGGCAAGAGGCACCGAGACTATGGGGGACAGGTGGGTCAGTTGACTAATCAGTTAGAGAAAAACTAGAGACAAGAGAATGGTCTGGAGATCTTGGCTGTAATGAAAGGGACAGATACGAGAGATGTTAAGGAAGGTGAATTCAAATGTGTTCACCTCATTTTACTTGCTCCATAGATAAGCGCAAACTAAAGTACAAGCTACCTGCGTACTGAAGTCGTACCTCCAAGACCTCATCCGGGCATGTTGCCTGAAAATCAATACTCTTCTTTAAAAAGTAAAGGGAGAGACAGCAGACTCTGCAAATCAACTTCAACAATTATTACCTGCTGTTGGTTTTTAGTGCATGTGCTTCCAGCTAAACCCAAGGGGTTAACTTTGCTGGGATTCCATGACTTGGTTTCAAACTGGAAATTAAAGTCCCATTCCATGGAGACCAGGTTCCAGCATGGAGGGTTTTATCCTCAAGAACCCTAGCCTTCGGAGCTCTGTAAGGAAGCCCAGCGTGGTCGGCCAGCACTAAGTCTAAAAGATACCAGGTTGAGTGCGATGGGTAAGCCCAGCTGAGCGATTCCTGAGAGCCAGGAATTTGATTCTAGGAATGAAAACGAGTGCTGGTGACAATTTGTAAGGACGAGCTTTTCTATCTGTCCTAAGGTCCCGTGGAAGATCATAACAGCCAAGACCATAAGAGCTGGGCCATTAAAGAAAGTGAGAAGATAAGAAATGGAATCAGATGGTACAGCAGCTCTGCTGAATTTGGCAGGCTTTCCAAGTGTTCTGGAATGAACCCACGTTAGCTAATTCTTCCAAAAAGCATCATCTCCAAGGTGGTAGTAATGAATTATCACCAGAAGATACATAGAATACTGTAACTTTCAATCACCTAACAATTATCACAAGCTGTGAATATTTCATTCACTTTAATAATAATAACTGTTATAAGAGAATAATAGTATCTATGTTCATATACACTGCATAGAATTACAGCTATAAGCTCATACTCTTGGAAACAATTTTGCCCAAATATTTAAAACATTTCTTGATCAAGAGCGTCCAAGGTGCACAATCGAATCCTTGACTTCTATAGTATTCATGCTTGCTCTTTTTCGTCTCTCCTGCTATTATTCTAGGACCCTCCCCAGACTGTTTCAAACACCTAAGACCAGAAAAGTAATGTTGAAATGAAAACCGAATGCCTTATAATCAATACAAGTTCATTTTATAAACTCAGGTTGCTGGTTAAGATCCTCCAGTTAAGGACCAACCCCCCAAATGTTCACTCAGTGTTACTGATCGTGTGGAAGGTCAGCAAATCATTTGAGCAAAAGAGACTAAGAAGTGAAAAACCCAGTGTCTCACCCAGCTCCACATCTTGATCATCAGTGAGCACAAGAATAATGTTGGGTCGGATGTTTTTTCGCTCCTGCTGAATCCGTCCTCGGAACCTCTGGGATCTGACAGTCGAACAGAGGCTCCCCAGCAGCTCTGTGCCCAGGACAGCCAGAACCAGAGCACAGCAAGAATACTTCATTGTGTTTGGTCCAATGTCGCGAGACCGACAGACTGTCTCAGCCTCCTGGTTTCTGCAGGTCTGGGCAGTCGGAGAAAAAGAGAGAGGGAGAGATGAAAATGACATCCAAACCCCAAACACAGTTGCAGAAAAAGGGCTACAACAAAGTGAGATCTGGCACGTGAACTGTTAGAGAGAGGGCTGCCTGCCCCAGGCGCTCGGGAGGTTTTTAAGCACCTGATTATTTTGCAAATTCACTTTTGCCCTTTCTTCTCATTCCAACTTTTCCTATTTCAAAATTCATTGCCAAAACAGAATTCCCAACACAGAGCTCAAATGTAAAAGCCTTCTGACAAGAGCTGATACCTTGAATTAGGTATCCTGGTTGAAGAATCAATTTCTGTACTCAGAGGTATTCAGAACATCGGCAGATGGGGTCCTAGAGGGGGAGAAGAAATACAAAGGAAACGTCAGTCAGGGTTTTGATACAGATTTTGGTCTGAAGTAGTCTCTCAAAACAGCATACACACACACACACACACACACACACACACACACACACACAATCCGTATTCCAAAAGGGAGAAACAGGAGAAAACAATATTCAGAGCTGCTAACAAATGACTCAGAAAATATCTTCATTTCATAATCAGCTCCTTAAAGTGGTGACACGGTACCATCCTTGCTCACACTCTGCCAGTACTTGAAACATTCCCCCAAAAACTCATGCTTGACCAGGAGGCGCCCGTAGCACCTGTGAAACCACAGTGGGTTTGGAGAGTACTTGCATCTGGGAAGCAGCTGGCGCGAGGGGGCGCGCTGGGGGAGCATTGATTCACCTGCGTAGATACTGAGTACTTATCAAGCAGAATAAAATGCAATGCTGTCATTTGTCATCTGCATTATGTCACTCACTACCCTGCAGAGTTCTTTCTGCTGACAAAGACTTCATAGTAAGCGACTGGGAGGGCAACCTTTCCCATCCCCCGAAAAGCTCCTAACTGCCCTCCATCAATCACCAGGGGAAGGGGTGCTTCCTCTGGGCGAGGCTTGTCCCTCTGTCCCGCCCGTGTCCTCAGCACGCCAGCGCCTAAGGGGACAGAGCCCTCCTTCAACTGTCAGCACCAGCCTCACTCTCGCCAAGACCTGGCGCGGTGCCGCCAGCGAGAGGTTTTGCCGCAGCACATCTAAACCTGCAAAGCGAAATGATTGATTGGCTCTGAAGCTGGAGGGTAGAGGCTCCCTTCCTACATTAAAAAATAAATAAAGAAATCAGATCTGGAGGGGAGTGCTGCAAAATCTTTGCAAATGTGCCCAAGAGGAGACTTCTAAAAGGGTTGGAAGAATGCCCCTTTTACTTTAGAGCACTAACCTGCTGAAAGCGTTTCTCTTGGACTTCTGATCGCAAAGGGCTCATTAAAAAAAAAATCTTTCTCTTGGATGTCATGAGGGAATGTCTGTATGGGAATTTAGGCCGCGCTAAAATTAGATAGCGGCCCACTTCGTCAGGCACTCTGTCCCCACACACCTGAGGGTCTGTATTTTGAATTGCAACAATAAACTGGCATCAGATAAATAAGCAGAACGAATCAAGTGGGAGAACTGCAAGTCAGAAGAAAAGGGACTCCATCGCTCATTTCCATGCCTTAAATTCTGGAGGGTGACATGGGGCAGTGGGAGAAGAAAGAAGAAAGACTGTGGACTGTTTACTCCAGCCGCACACATTATTTTGTTTTACACAAACACACACACCCCTATTATTTTAAACTTTATGAGCTGTTTTGTAAACAGTTCTAATGCTTTTCACTCTGCAGCCTGTAATTACTTTGAGAGAGAGAGAGAGAGAAAGAGAGGGAGGGAGGGAGGGGGAGGAAGGGAGACACACTCTGTAAGAAATAGATTTTAAACAAAAATCTAGTGCCGTAGGAAGGCAGAGCATCAAACCAACCACCTCCGATGGATCCTGTGGTTCTGCGAAGGTCAATATGCAAGGTTTGGGGGGCGGGTTGTTTTTTGGGGTTTTTTGGTAATAACCCAGGGTTATTTCGGTGATTGCTGTGCATGCTGAACACTGAAAGCCAGCAATTGTTCTGCGCTGACTGTTTGGTTTCTGTGCATTTGTTTCAAATCGTGAGAAAACTGATACGAGCAAGAAAGACAGGAGAAGGAAAGAAAGAGGTCAAACAATGGCTGTCTCCCGCAGAGCGGCATCAGGCTCAACAGTGACACGCAGACATTTCTCAGAAGCTTGGTGCTTTAAGTAGCAAGAGTTTGCTCACCTCTCAAAGCCTGCAAGGGTATGTGAAGAGGGAGTGAGCAGGAGTCTCTTGCATCGGCTCTAGTCATGAGCCAGCTTCTCTGCTGACAGTAGCGACCCGGAAAGTTCAATCTCCCGGTGTCGTGCAAACAGTAGCCCCGGCAGTTTAAATAATCAGCCCCACACGAAACTGAAAAAAGTCTTCACAATTAAGATGCTGATAACATTCCCTGGAACCCAATCAACATTACTGGTTATTCTTTTCTTTATCTTATTTACTTCGTCTCTTCCTTTAGGAAAAAGAAAATTAGCCCTAATGGTACCTTGAGTAAACCACATTGAACTACATTGAAAAGCATTTCCTAATGAAGAAAAGGGAGAGCCAAGTAGATGCATTTTTCTTTTTTCCTCTAACGTGACCTTCCTTAGAGAGTTAAAGGTGCAGAAAAAGCCTACATTTTTTTTTTTTCCTGCCACAGTTTATTATCAATTCAGGGAGTGCATATGTAAATGCGGAGAAATGGGATGGTGTAGAAAACCGGACTTTCAGACAGGTCTGACCAGCAGAAGCGCGCTATCTTTACCCCATCTCCCTTCACTAAGACACAAAACACACCACTCTGAAAAACCTGTACCCAGAAAATTCCTTATTCAAAAATGACCTTTTAAAACCTGTCATCCTCTCACTGCCTGGTTTCCCGCTCCAGAAGGAAAAGAAGTAAAGAAGAAGACGAAAAAAAAATTGACAGACAAATACAGAACTTGACAAAGGAGACAAGGATGCAATGTTTGAATTGGATACTTTGTGGCGGACGACAAGTGTCCTTAGAGACTAACAATTTGTCTTGAGAAACAGCAGAAAATGGGAGAAATGGTAAAAGGGGGTTTTTCTCACACACGGAAAGTGAGCTCGAGGAACGGGGTTGTATTCATGAATCAGGACCAGAATACAAGTTGCCTTTTCTTCAAGTCTTCAAATGAAAACACTAATTGTAGCTATGGCCAGTTGTTGTGGAAAGTTTTTAGGGCTTTGTTTAGGGCAGTCAAGCCAAACTATAAATGTGACATTAAAAGTTTCAAGTCACATATAAAAGGAAAAAAAACAGACCAGGGAGACTTCAAGCCAACTGGATGGAAAAGTCTAGCTCACATTTGCTCAGTGAGCAGCACCCCATATGAAATCAAGATGCTTTGTCCACTGCAGTGGTTCTCAAGGTGTAACCCAGGACTTTGGGGAGTCCATGAGGTCAGCACTGCTTTGATAAGAATACTGACACACTCGCTTTTTTCACTTTGTTGACATTTGCACTGGTGGGTAAAATCACTTTTGTCCGAATAAAAGGAGCATCACATACAGTTCAAAAAAAAAAAAAAAAAAAGCCAGTTTCATTCAAGATGAAACAGTAAGATGACTAATTGTATTAAATCCTGACCCTTGAACACACATCTTTTCTTTCTAATTTTGTTATATGAGAGAGGAGGTACATGTAGAGCTCTTTGTTGCCCACGGAGGTCGGATGATAGTCGAGGAACAGCACTTGTGTGACTGAGTCGCAAGCTCCACTAGACACTGCTTTTGGCTCATGGGACATTAGTTTTACTTGAACGAATTATTTGGACTTGGGTATTTGGCAGACATTTCTTAAGGGATAAATGAAATGAGATTGTCATTTCAAGGAAAACAGCTGACAATATTTGTTGTATTTGTTGCCAATGATAGAAATCTAGCTTCCAAGCTAAACTCAGAATTTTGGAAAACTTGTATCTGCCACCACGAACTTGACAGCTTCCCAATATGTAAA
This sequence comes from Neomonachus schauinslandi, assembly GCF_002201575.2. Taxonomy (NCBI): domain Eukaryota; kingdom Metazoa; phylum Chordata; class Mammalia; order Carnivora; family Phocidae; genus Neomonachus; species Neomonachus schauinslandi. The sequence goes on along the minus strand of NC_058406.1, from coordinate 125,895,310 downwards.
ACCTTTCAATGACATTGGTGTTGATATTAACAAATGTTATTCTTTATATTGAAAAATGAAATGTGTCCACATTTAGCATATTTGCATAATTCAGTGAACCAATATTTCTCAAATGACCAAATAAAATGCTACAGAATCATACATCAGCAAAAAAAATTTCAAAGTGCAAGATGACCATTGGATTTTAACAGAGTATGAAAGCTCATTGATGGGGTTTCAGATTACTTACAACAACTAATCTTTACGAAGTCACCACTTGTCAAGTTTTGGCATAGTATCAAAGGAAATCTACAAGTGTTTGAAAAAACCATCAAAATACTTTTCCTTTTCCAACTACTTATCCATATGAGGCTGAATTTGATTACTTTATTTCAACAAACAATATACTTCAACAGATTAAATGCAGAAATAGAAGAATCCAGCTCTCTTCTATTCAGATAAATATGTGTAAAAATGTAAAACGATGGCGGGGTACCTGGGTGGCTTTAGTTGATTAAGCATCTACCTTCAGCTCAGGTCATGATCCCGGGGTCCTGGGATGGAGACCCGCATCGGGCACCTTGCTCAGCTGAGAGCTTGCTTCTCCCTCTCCCTCTGTCCCTCCACCCCCTCCCCCTACTTGTGTGCTCTCTCTCTTTCTCTCTGTCAAATAAATAAATGAAATATTTTTTTGTAGATTTTATTATTATTTATTTATTTGATAGAGAGACACATCGAGAGACGGAACACAAGCAGGGGAAGTGGGAGAAGGAGAAGCAGGCTTCCCGCCGAGCAGGGAGCACGACGCAGAGCTCGATTCCAGGACCCCGGGATCATGACCTGAACCAAAGCAGATGCTTAACATTTGAGCCACACAGGGGCCCCTAAAATCTTTTTAAAAAATGTAAAACAATGCCACTTTAGTTACCAATACTTTTTTGGTTTGGAAAATATAGTTATTTTTCACAAAATATATCATTTAACATGTAATAGATTATTGTTATTTTCAAAAGAATTTAAAAATATTTTAAAAATCCCTCAGTTGTAATTTCTTTTTTTTTTTAAGATTTTATTTATTTGAGAGAGAGTACTAGAGGGGAGAAGGGCAGAAGGACAAGCAGATGCCTCGCTGAGCAGGGAGCCCCAAGCGGGACTCAATACCAGGACCCCAAGACCATGACCTGAGCTGAAGTCAAAAGCTTGACCTATTGAGCCACCCAGGTGCCCTCCCCCCGTTGTAATTTCTAATTATCAGTAGCTATAATCTACATAAACAAAAGCTCTTGAGAGTCTTCAGAAATTTTGATAATATAAAAGGATCCTGAGCCCCAGAGGTTTGAGAATTGCTGGCCTAGCGTATACCCGGCACCATAGTTAAGCCCAGATTTTTACCTTTAAGGCTCTAGATCTGGCCCCATTCACAAACTTACTCACTTTTTTGTCCCTTAAAGCCCTGAAACTGTCCTAAGTTCTAAATGCCTAGTATACATAGAGGTCGTTGATGAGTGATGACACCTTGTGTTTTGTTTGTTCGTTTGCTTTTTAATCTGAGGATAACACAGAATTTTACAAATGCATGCCCACACATCTAAAGTATGTTAGAGACAGGATCAGAACAACCCACTCAGCACAGAAATAAACCTCTCAGGGATGGGGCAAAAAAAGTATTTCTAGTACAAAGCAATGCCACCCTGTAGTTAAGGCAGAGACAAAAAAGGGACACCATAACCAATCAAAACAGCAGGAGACATCAGGCCAGCATTATGCAATTATTCAAAGCTGAATTCAGCCAGAACACACTTAGTTTATCCTAAGAGTGAAGTAAAACAGGATTATAGCAGTGAGAAGCTGATATCCACATCTGGCCCCCTCCACCCACGGCCAATCTACATACTCACATTTCTAAGGGTCTGTTTACGTGGCCCGTTTCCCTTAATTTTGGCTTTCAAGTTTCCCATACATTACTTCTTTTCTTTAGGAGAAGTCTTCAGGACATGTTATCTTCTTTATAATATATGGAAATCATGAAGGAGCTAATTTCTTTTAAAAACCCCATAGCTGGCAAAGTTCATCTACCGTTAATCCCCAGAAAGCAAATTTCCTGATCTAATTTATTACAACTCCAAGGAGAGGAGATAGACAACAGTCTCCTTCTGGTGCAGTAACATTTTTATACCCTTGTAATAATAAATCTCTTCCAACAACCAATGACAGCTGAAAAGCGTGCATCTCTGACCTGGAGCACCTTTGGGGAAATACCAGGCTAAATGATGAAATCCTCCTCCCGCAACATTTGCTTTCCTTGCCTTTCTTCCTTTCTATTGTTTTTCCCTCCAACATGTGAATCCTGAAATTGAAGGGAACCTTGAGAAGTCATCTATTCACAGAATTGTTAGCATTGGTTGTCCCTGGGGTATGGTGAGGTAGAGGAACAGATTTTGTTTTTCTTTCATTCACGTCTATATTGGATTTTTTTCAATGGTCTGTTGCATTATAAAAATAGAGATAAATAAAACTTTTCTGCATTTTCCCTCTGTCTTCTCAGGAGAAGAGAATAGATAGAAGGAGCAGTGATAAGCACGAAGTGAGAGGTGATAGCAAGAAATGTACTTTTGAGACTCAGCCCCAGAAAGATAGGAAATAAAACCACATAAAAGTGAGCTTACCAAGGGCATTTTAGAGAATGCCAAAAGTCCAAGACGAAGATTTGTTCATCTTCTTTCAAACAGGAATTAGCAAAACAAAGGAAGACAAAGTGGTCTAAAAATTATGAAAAGAACCAAAAGGACCTAATATTCTTGAAGCAGATGCTGCGAACTGTCTGAGGGGTCTAATAATGGTCATTAGTTGCAGTGCTGGTAGTGAGAACAAAGAGATTATTGGAGTTCTAGAAAAAAAGGAGCATTGGAAATTTCAGTTCAAATGGGCCTGGTGAAAGCAATATCAGTAAAAAGAATTACAAATGTGGTCTTAGATATCTTAGCTAGGTCTTAAAGTATATGATTTACGACATGAAATTATACTAAATTTGCCTTCAGTTTTATGTATTTATACCTTATTTATTTCTTTATTTTTAAAGATTTTATTTATATTTGAGAGAGAGAGAGAGAGAAAGAAAGAGCAGGGGGAGGAGCAGAGGAAGAGGGAGATCATCCCCAGCAGACTCTGCTCTGAACGCAGAGCCCAACTTGGGGCTCGATCCCAAGACCCCGAGATCATGACCTGAGCAAAAACCAAGAGTCGGATGCTTAACTGACTGAGCCACCCAGGCGCCCCTATAGCTTATTTATATTTAAGTGTCTTGAGGTATTGCATTAGACAGCAGAAGCAGTTTGTTGCAATAAGAAATAAACCCCAACTATCAATGGCTTAACACAATAAAAGTATATTTGTCATTCATACTATAAATCACGCACAGGGTGGTGGCAGGGAGCTTTGCCCTGCCCAGTCATGCATGGACATAAGCTGGCAGGGCACTGTTGTCCTGTTGCTGCCCTGGACCAAGAGAGGCAGAAACAAAACTGGAGAATCTTGCAGGACAGCTTTTCATGGCTCCAACTTGGAAGTCACTCGGATCATACCTAACATTTCATTGGCTGTCATTGTCACACAGCTCCATCCAGCTGCGAGAGGGCTGAAAATTTGGTGGAGCAGATGAAGTGTTTGCTGAGCACTACTGTCTATGCCCCAAGCATCAGGTTCCATCAGCACCTTATGTATTTATTTTGTTTTCTCTCTCCAGACACACACACAGGTGTGTGCATGTGCGTACTTAAGATACACGTCTAAATATATTTAGACGCATATTTCAAGTAATGAAGAAACATAGTCTTTGTAACTTAAAGTTCAACCATTCCTAGGTGCTAAAAATGTACCTTTTAACAGATTTATAGATTTCTGGGGGGACATGTTTCGTTTTAGTTTGTTTCCCTGGTGTACATAATCTGCCATAATATGAATTTATTTTAAAGTTCCACAATTCTTGCAATACATTTAAGTTGAAGAAAATATATATTTTTAAAGATTTTATTTATTTATTTATTTGACAGAGAGAGAGACAGCACAAGCAGGGGGTCGGGCAGAGGGAGAGGAAGAAGCAGCTGAGGGAGCCAGATGTGGGACTCGAACCCAGCACCCCGGATTCATGACGTGAGCTGAAGGCAGATGCTTAAGAGATCTAGTCACCCAGGCACCCGTGAAGAAAATATTTTTAAAAAACAAATTAGATGCTATATTTATACTTCAAAAGTGTTTCTCCAAATATTTTCTTGTAGTTAAAATCTATGTGAGGAAAGAGGAACACCTGATTTTACAATATTAATTAAGCCACAGTCAAAAGAGTTCCACTGGCCTACTTTCTATGCCATCAAGCTCACCACCAATATAATGCTCTCTAACATTTTCTGAGGGTTTCAATATAGCAGAGTAGAGTTACAAGTTCCTTCTGAGGGATCCTGCTGGCCTCACACAGAGTGATGACCAAGAAAGGGAGTCTGGGAAACAGAGTGTGAAAGATGAATTCGCATTTCAAAACAGTGCTAGTTCCTAAAGACTTAGGGGCAAATATGAAGAGTAACTGTCCCTCCCCCGCCCTCCCCTTCCCCACCAAACATATTACTTACAGGAGAATCTCTTAAAAAATCAGACATTCATATTTAAGTCAATTCCTTTGCTCACATTTTCAAGGAATCTATAAATTCAGATTAATTCATGTATTGATATTTCAAAAATACTCCTTCACAAGTTGTACTGGGAAATACTATTTTGAGATTTCTTTGTATTACTGTCTAATGATGTAATTCCAAGACTTTTAATGACAAAATCATCTTCAACATGTGCTTTATGTGTACCTAAATCCTTACGCGATCCTTAAGTTGTCCTTTAGTTGTGCACTTACCTCAGAACACTAACAATCACAGCTGTGTATTTATCAGTTAAAAAAAGCAACTCTACTTAAGTTTCAAGGGAAATTCATGCCTTGAATGAATATTCTATTCATGAAAATACTATTACAGGAGAGCACACTGAATAACTAATAGGCCTGTCTAGGAAAATTAATTTAGTATTCTTAGTCATAACGCATGCATAAAGCATATGCTGAATGCAAATTGTCTATTCTTGTCGACATCCTTCAGATATATGGCATTCTTGTCCAATCAGATTCATCTACCTACCCTCAACTCGTTATCTGGACATAGAGATATTTATCAATGTCTTCAGGTTGATCAGCACGTGAAGAGATACAGGAGATTTTTAATTGACTAACATTTACTAATTCAAACGACGCTGCTTGCATCAAAGGCCTGTAGTAACTTGAAACTTAAAATAGGCCTTCTGTCTTAGTTTGTTGTCTGGACAGAAGCTGAGAAAAAATTGTAGCTAATAAAAACGAATGTTTGGCTTTATTGTTACAAAAGAGTAAACTTTATGACATTTGAAGCTGAAGAATTTATAGAATGAAAATTTTGAGTCATATTATCACCTTAAACTATTATTTGTCATATCTGTAAGGTAGTCATCCTGAAAAGGCTGAGATTAGGATCTCTGTGGATGTTTGGGGCAAATTTATGTTTTCACTAGAGGTTCTCTATAAACACATGCTTACAGTTGGACAAGTCCTAGATTTCATCTAGATCACAAATACTCAATGGTGTTCCACTTCCAGAATTTATTCTCTCACTAACTACTCTACTTTGTCTTAAACCTTCATTTCTCAGCACACACAAGAATAGTACTTGTCACACAAAGGAGCTGATATAATTAAATCAGATGATGTGCTCCACAAGTAAAATCAGCCATTCATGAAAGCTGGTCACCAGAGGCCATTTCAAACAATGCATATTTCAAAGTAATCTAAAGTAATCCCTTCTCTCTACTGATTTGGTTTCCATGAAGTCTTAAGCACATGTGTGCTGCGAAAAGGAGGCTTATTAAAACCTGATGTGATATTAGAGATTATAATGCAACTGATTTTGGTCTGGGCTGATTTTAATAAAGGACTCTTCAAAAAGAAAGCACTTTTCAATTTTATGTGTAAGCTTACTAAAAACATTCTGCATACAAAGGTAGATGGTGTTTACTTATTAATTAAGAAAAAATAAAGAATGGTCCCTGTTACCTGAATGGCGTTTATATTGATATATAAAGTTGGCATATAAAAGCGGAGGAGAATGTGGAAATTAAGAAACAACACAGAGGAACATAGGGGAGGGGAAGGAAAAATAAAACAAGGTGAAATCAAAGTGGGAGACAAACCAAAAGAGATTCTTAATCATAGGAAACAAACTGAGGGTTGCTGGAGGGGACGGGGGATGGGGTAACTGGGGGATGGGCATTAAGGAGGGCACGTGATGTGATGAGCACTGGGTGTTATATACAACTGATGAATCACTGAACTCTTCCTCTGAAACTAATAATACACTATATGTTAACTGAATGTAAATAAAATTAAATTTAAAAAAAAGTGGAGGAGAAACTAAAAGTTTTCACTGATGGACAAATAGGCAAAGCACAGCAAATATTGGCAACTGCACAGTGAGGAGCTTGGATTATTTAGAAAATTCATTAAAAAGTTGCAAATCTCTAGTATATCATTCTTCTGGCTCACCATGGTGAAACATGATCAAAATGTGTCCTAGGACAGCATTTGACACCTTAAAAATATTAGCTATCATCGTTAGTAGAACTGGATTCTTACAATTACTGAGTAACTGCCATAGGCAATTACTCCAGGCAGGCGAGACCTGGAGGATCTCTGAGGATTTTATTTGTTTGTTTTTCCTGATCCTTTTTCTATTTTCTAATTGTGCAGTTGACTCTTGAACGACATGGGTACGAACTGCATGGGTCCACTTATACATGGATTTTTAAAAAATAAATACAGTACTGTAAATATGTTCTTTTCCTTATGATTTTCTTAATAACATTTTCTTTTCTCTAGCCTACTTTATTGCAAGAATACAGTGTATAATACATATAACATAAAACGTATGCTTTAATCAACTATATTATCAGTAAGACTCCTGGTCAAAAGTAGGCTATTAGTAGTTACACTCAGATTTTTGACTGCGCAGGAGGTTGGCGGCTCCAACTCCTGTGTTGTTCAAGGGTCAACTGTATTTAGTTTCAATCATGGGTGAAAATATAAAGGATTAGATTTGATATGTTTCTAGTCCCTCCATTTCAGGATCTTCTGCATACAGCTCTAGATTCTTGCAAAGCACATAAAAGAAAACATGCAACTGATCAAGAACTGGTTTATGAAGTTAGCAAAACCCAGCACCCTGACACGGAAAATGTGCTATTCCTCATTGAAACACTGCTTCACACACCCGATCGTATATGAGAAAGGAGATTAGCAGCTGTGCTTAATGGAGTTAATGTGCAGGACGAAATCTAGAAAATATATTGTAAAAATCTCTTAGCTTAAAGGTTATAGGCTGAATGTTTGTGTACTCGCCTCAAATTCATACGTTGAAATCCTAACCCCTAATGTGGTGATATCAGGAGGTTGGGCCTTTGGGAAGTATTTAGGTCATGAGGGAACCCTCCAATGGGATTAGTATCCTCATAAAAGGGATCCCAGAGAGCTCTCCCACCCCCTTCCATGGGAGGACACTGAGGAGACGACTATCTGTGAGCCAGGATGTAGGCTCTCACCAGACACCAAATCTGCCAAGCACCCTGATCTTGAACTTCTAGCTTCCAGAATTGTGAAAAATAAATGTTTGTTATTTAACCCCCTCCCCCAGGGTATGGTATTTTTGTTAAAGCAGCTCAGATAGACTAAGACAAAATGGATCTTAGAGCTCACTTACATTAACTTTTAACTAATGAATAAGACTTCTCTAGAGCATCAATGAAAACATGCCCATCTGGGTAACACAGAACTCACTAGGCCATCTGTGTAGTTTAGGGTAGCATTTAAGCTTAGAAAATTCTCCCTTTTATTGAACAAAACCCCATCCTGCTCCCTTTTAAATGTTTATTCATGTTCTAGTCTACTAAGCCACACAAACTAATTCTATATTCTTCTTTATAACAAATGTTTTAATATTTGGAGATGGTTTCCATCTGACCTCTAAATATTCTCCTTTTAAAAAACATATTTGTGTGGTGGAGAGAGATGGGAGAGCTGTGGAAGGGGTTATTTTTGAATTTGGCCATTTCTTGGTTAAGTACTGGATCAAGAGATCCTATAAAGCTGTAGTTGTACAAATAAGAAGCCAGCATATTTAATGCCTTTCTGGCTCAAAGGAATTTTGACTGCTAGACTACTAATCAATACTTTCCAAATTCACTAAGGAAATTTTCCGTATGTGCTACTACTTTCGTGCTTGGACTAAATTAAATTCGGAAATCTCCCAAAATTTGCATAATTAACTTGTTAATCAGTTTTATGGGAGAATAAAGTCAGACAAGAAAGATGAAGATCCAGGCTAAGAGTTAGAATCCAAGTACTGGATTTTTTTTCATCCCCTGACAATTTAGTCATTGATTTCTCTCCAGATTTTGATGAAGCATTCCTTCTAAGAAACATCTTCTTAGGGGACCTCTCTTACACTGTTGGTGGGAATGCAAACTGGTGCAGCCACTCCGGAAAACAGTATGGAGGGTCCTGAAAAAGTTAAAAATAGAACCACTCTACAATCCAGCAATTGCACTGCTAGGTATTTACCCAAAGGATACAAAAATACAGATCGGAAGGGGTACATGCACCTCGATGTTTGTAACAGCATTATCAATGATAACCAAGCCATTGAAAGAGCCCAAATCCATAGACTGATGAATGGATAAAGAAGGCGTGGTGTATGTATACACAATGGAATATACTTAGCCATCTAAAAGAATGAAATCTTGCCATTTGCAACAACATGGATAGAGCTACAGAGTATCATGCTAAGCAGAATACATCAGTCAGAGAAAGACAAATACCATATGATTTCACTCTTATGTGGAATTTAGGAAACAAACCAGATGAACATAAGGAAAGGGGGAAAAAAAGAGAGAAGGAAGCAAACCGTAAGAGCCTCTTAATGATAAAGAACAAACCGAGGATTGATGCAGGGAGGTGGGTTGGGGATAGGCTAAATGGGTGATGGGTATTAAGCAGGGCACCTGTTATGATGGGCACTGGGTGTTACATGTAAGTGATGAATCACTAACTTCTACTTCTGAAACCAACATTACACTATATGTTAACTAACTAGAATTTAAATAAAAACCTGGAAGAAAAAAAAAAAACCATCTTCTTTACCACACTTGGTTCCCAGTTTTAGAATAGCTGGATACTTTAAAAGAGCCATGCAACAGAAGAACAATTATTCTACCGTCACACAAGGGCCCCAAGCTCAAGTACTTAAATCACAAGGTAGAGCGGGCTTCATCATAATCACCTGGAGGGCTTGCTAATTGTTCCAGCATTCCCAATACAGATATGGGGCCTACAAAGTTGCATTTTTAAGAAGTTCCTAGTGATGCTGATATGGATAGTACTGGTCCAGTACTGTAACCCATTACAACTAGCAAAAGGAAAGGTGCATGGAGCCAAGTCTGGGGAAGGTCTTTCAAGTCTTTTCATGAAGGTTGACCTCTCCAGCTTTTGCACTGGCTAAGGCAGCTGAGCATTCACCAGCCACCCAGGGCTACTGATACTGCCAATTATTTCACAGCTGATAGGACTCCTTTTTTCTTTTTTCTTTTTTTTAAGATTTTATTTATTTATTTGACAGAGAGAGACACAGCGAGAGAGGGAACACAAGCAGGGGGAGTGGGAGAGGGAGAAGCAGGCTTCCCGCAGAGCAGGGAGCCTGATGCGGGGCTCGATCCCAGGACCCTGGGATCATGACCTGAGCCGAAGGCAGACGCTTAACGACTGAGCCACCCAGGTGCCCCAGGACTCTTAAAAAAAGAAAAAAAAAAAGATTTAATTAATTAATTTATTATTTTAGAGGGGGGAGCAAAGAGGGAGGAGGCATTGGGAAGGAGAGGGAGAGAATCTCCAGCGGACTCGGCACCAGGGTGGAGCCCAACTTGGGGCTCGATCCCATGACCCTGAGATCATGGCCTGAGCTGAAACCAAGAGTCGGATGCCCCACTATCTGAGCCACCCAGGTTCCCCGATAGGACTCTTTTGTAAGATCACCTTTTGTGGAGTTGCGGAGAAGGCAAACATCCCACACGCCCAGACTTCAGTAGGCATGGACAACAGAAAGAGCTTTCCATTGGAAAGCATTAAACTTCCCTCAGCAAATAACCGGAAGTGGCTTTCAAATGACCCTCTGATATCCCTTTCTGTACATTCCCTTTCAATGTCTGAAGAAGGTAGGTCCCACAAATCCTTGGTGTATGGGAACTACTGGAGTCTGACAGTGGCCCTGCACAATGTTGAAGTTTTGTTGTATTTATTAAACAATTGTTATGCACAAAGATAGGTTTATGACCACTACATTTTATTTTAGATCTTTACATAGTTATTACTAGCAATTAAGGAGGCAGTGAGAGTCACTTGCTTTTGTTTTAATGAACCACCCCACCTCCCCAACCCAGTTTTCCAATTCTGTCCAGCTCTCTGCCAATCACGCAGGCTGGGCCTCTCCCCCCATCTATCACCTCTTCTTTGAAGCACTGGCCAACAGATAGAGATGCAGCAAAAAAATGAACTCTGAATTACACAATATGATCCCCAAAACAGACCAATCCACTGTGATGTGCATATCAGGTGCTCTGGGGACCCCAAGCTGGATTCTCCTCCCGACAAAAGGGAACTGGGAAGATTGGCCAGACCTAACCGGGAGAGCAGAGCAAAGGGCAAGGGAGCAAACTTCCAAACGACTTTGTGTGTCTTCAGTCTCGTAGCAGCCACTTCTCAGAAGGAGACTCAGAAGGAGTCTAGTTCCAGCCGAGAAAGGGCAAGAATCTTGGAGTCTGAGTCTTCCAGTTGTCTGACTTCAGGGAGAATATTCCACCCCTATGTGCACTGCTGTGGGGCCCGGAACACGACTGAGAAGTGGCGCATCTTGAACTGGGGGCCTTTTCTCCTTCTTCCCTTCCCCCTCTCACCCCTTCATGTGATTGTCTGCTCCTTCTTCACTCCTCAAATACCACTGCCCTACGATCCCCCGTGCCTGGCCCTGACTACTTTCTTCACTTTCTTCTTTCCTTTTGCTCTCCCAAGTCTCCAAATTTCTTCCATTTCCTGCTTGTGGATCAGACTTTCCCTTTTATCAAGAAGTAACAATTTGCGCTAATATCGGCCAAGCAGTTACCAAGTATTAGACCTTTCATAGTCCTTACTTCACTTTATCCGCACCACATCTCTAGGAAGTAGGTACAACTACTCATTTTTTTTTTTTTTTAAATAAGGAAACTGAGTTTCAGGCTAGTTGAGGAATCTATCCAAGATGGCTCAGCAAGGGGCAGAAATGGGGCTACCCCATGTTAGAGTCTTTGTTAACTGTTCTGTGTGTGGATTTTGTTTCTGAAGTGTCTTTTCACTTTAAAAGATCTTGTACGCCTGAAGAATTTTGAACTGGCAAAATTAACGGGGGGGTATTTTTTTGGGGTAAAAAACTGGGTGTCAGGTGTTGCTGGTGTTTCCAGACACCTGCCAGTGTTCCTGACTGTATCGACCCCAGGAGAACACAACGGGACATCAGCATTGCGGCCACATACTATGTACAGGCCCTGTTTCACCTGACAAACAGAAGGGGACCCCTCAGTGCTCAGTAAAACAAAGAGCTGTTGCTGATCGAGACAGTGGACTGGCATGGCTGAACATGAATATTCAAGACCACGAGTCACAACTCCATGAATTCGAGGGTCTCCTCTATTTGTATTTAGCATTGTGTAGTTGTGAGACAACTTGCAATGATTAATTAATCCTTGGTGCCGAGGCAGAAGGTGAAATAATTTGTGCACAGTCACGCAGTTGGTCATTCTCAGGCGGTGAGTGAGTACTGGAGTGCTTCGTTTTCCAGAGACAGAAAGAAGATTGGACTTGACTTTCTGCTTTTGTGCCTGTGATCCAAGAGATCCAACCCGCCCCCCGCCCCGTCCCAATCCCTGAAATTTTCTAAAAGGAGGGCAGGTGGCTGCCAGCTGGCCTTAATCCACACCCTCATGACATCATCCTCAATATCTCCAGTCCCTGGAAATTCCACCCACTGAGATCTCACACCCCCAGTGGGCCTGTGCCCTAGCCCCAAGGAGGCCACAGGAGCCCTCCCTGAGGCTTGGCTTCCTGGCTCGCTGGGTGGAAGCAGCACAGTCTGGCCCGTATATTGCACGGGGCCGCTGGTGACTGTTTCCCCTCGTGCAGTTTTAACTGAGGCTGTTCTCAGTAATACCTCCGTTATCTATCACAGTAGGGGGAAGGCGGGTCTCCAAATACGTGAATTGTCGTGATACCTTACTTCAACTGTTTCGAGGCAGAAACTTCAAACAAACAAACGCAATGGAACCATTCTAAGGCATACTGCCTTTGCACAAAGAACTCCCCAAACTCTGTGGCTTATCACAGAAAAAGGGTTATTTCTCCCCGTGTGAGTTATGTGGCGCCTGCAGAGGGCTGTCGCTCAGCCCTGCTCCATGGTGTGGCTCTTTGAGTCTTCTTTTTAGGACTCAGGCTGAGACAGCAGCCCCTGTGTGAGACACACCATTCTCACGACCCACCCCAGGAGCCGGAGAGCTGGTAGAAATTTGGAATGCCGCTCAAAGCTTCTGCTCGCCCTTGGCATCCACACACCTGCTTATGCGCCCTTGGCCAGCGCAAGCCATGTGCTGGCGCCCAGGCTGGGTGGGGATATGTTCTGCTCTCTGGGCAAGTCCCATGCAGTGGGCAGGGACGTTAAACTCTGGTCACTTGTCTGGTGGGGGACGGGTGGCAATAATTGGGGATTACGAGTTAATCTACTACATACACTTTCAAAAATTAATTACATATTTCCTAGCCTTCAAAGAATACTGGGAATGAGATCACTGTTTCGTTTTGTTTTTATGGCTCTGGGTCATCGTTGTTAACAATTCAGACTTTCCCTAAGGGATATGAGGATATGAAAAGCTGTTTGACCAATACGTAAATGACACTGGACTGATACTGCTTGGAATTCCTTATGGATGCTTTTCACAGTACAGTTTTTACCTCCTTTGCAAATATCACTTCTAGTTACTAAGTGTATTTGCCTCTCATAATTCCACTTTCTTTCCTCTAATCTGCCAGAAAGATGGCTTGTTGAACCTTGTTAGATCTGTGTTTAAAGTAAGAGTGAAGACATGGGGGTCTCTCTCAAGTGCCATATGTTGGATTTTGTGCATGGATGCTGTGACAAAAGCTTCATGGGGTTATTAGATTCCTCTTTGTTTTTATCTGGTTGGTTGAGAGTGTGGGATAAATGAAGTTAGGAAAGAACTGGCTTTGGGTAAAGTTCCATAGGGAGAACCCCTGCTTTGCCATTTTCCACATGTAACAAGAACTCTTTTCTAGATAGTTGACTAAGCATTACGACTACTTGCCACTTCTTGATCAATTCCATTTCCTTTTACTTTTAAAAAGGATTTATTTATTTATTTGAGAGAGAGAGAGAGAGCACACAAGCATGATGGGGGAGGGGCAGAGGGAAAGAATCTCAAGCAGATTCCCTGCCAAGCGAGGAACCCAACGTGAGGCTCGATCCCATGACCCATGAGATCAGTACCTGAGCTGAAACCAAGAGTTGGATGCACAACCAACAGAGCCACCCAGGTTCCCCCCCCCCATTTATTTTAATTGCCATACACATTATATTCAGCAATCTTTTGTAGAGCTGCTGAGTAAGGGACTTAGTTAGGCCCTACTGGAGATAATGAATGAATGAGAAAAGAGCCTGGCTTTCGATGGATAGTTACATACAATGCTAGGTATGATTCAGTTCCAGAATGTGGGCGACTGTCCTCTTTCTAAAGGTAGGGCAGAGAGGACACTCTGAAAGGCTCCAGGACTCCCTAGAACGTGCATGATATTCACTTTGGGTTTATACTACCTTGAACATCACGGTGGAGTCTGATGTTCATCTTTTTGGGATGAAAACAAACCCTTAAAAGCCATTATTTGCCGGTCAAGATAGATGAAAGTCAAATGTTTCCAACCTGGTTAGCAGACAACTATTTCTTAGCTAAACGTAGTTATTCTCCGAAAGCCTGACCTTACGTTGATAATAATTGAACTGGGAGTAAGATTTTTCATAAGTTTAGGTGTTTTCTTGTATCTCAAATCCCATTAGAAGATACATTTGTTCTTTCATAAATAAAATAACTCCTGTGTTCACAATGCATCCCAGTTCAGGAAAGACTGTCATAAATTAACAAATTTGCTCTTCACCGGAACTTAATAGGAAAGAAGAGCCAGCGTTGCTACTCCTTCTTTAATGCAATGCTACCCCCCACAGGAGGTTCATAAGGCTGAAGCTAAAACTCACCACACACTCAGGTCTTCTGATTCTGCAGCTGGTGGGTTTTCCCCTAATAAATCAGTTCTTTTTCACTTTGCCTCGTTATTTTGTGAATAATTTCCAACTTGATTATCCATGGACATATATGTTAAAAAATGAAAGACTAAGGTAATGTGCAAACAGGCAAAGAAAAAATGCATTTGCATGAGTTATAAACTTTTCGTTGCTACTTTTTTCTACAACGTAGGCAAACAGAATGTTTGTATTAAGTTTGTTTATTCTTTCTGCATAAACCCACTGACCTGTGAAAATACAAAGAAGAACATCCTTAGTAATAGGAATAGGGTGAGCTAACGTGTTAATGTTGTTTTCTAATAATTTTAGCAATAGTATTATGTTGATCAGAGTATTCATAATAGAATCATAGGCTTAAAAATATGGGGAAAACAACTTTTTGGTAAAAATATGTCTACGAGATAATTTGGATTGAATATCTTTTTTTTTCAAGATTTTACTTATTTATTTGAGAGAGAGAGAGAGAGGACAAGGAAGGGGGAGAGGCAGAGGGAGGGGGAGAGGCAGAGGGAGAGGGAGAAGCAGACTCCCCACTGAGCAGGGAGCCTGACTCGGGGCTCTATCCCAGGACCCTGAGATCATGACCTGAGCCAAAGGCAGACACTTTATCGACGGAGCCATCCAGGTGCCCCTTAAGGATTAATAACTTGAGGACAGTCCTAAAGATAAGTTCATTTTAACATTTTTCACGGTCTTTTTACAAACACACACTAGAAAGCTGGATTGATTGCATTGCTGAAAATGCATTTGTAGATGACATGAAACTTGATGAAATAAGAAAGGACTGCGTGGTAGGGAGTGAGCCCCTTCTCGGGGGATGGTGGCCAGAAAACTGTAGTTTTCCAGGTAGGAGTCATGGGAGAGAAGGCAACAGGGTGGGACAGTTATTCCTGGAAGTTCACCTCACCTTGAGTCATGGGTTTGCCTGACCACGCGGATGAAGGAAGAGGCCAAAAAAACATTCCATACAATGATGACAAGGTACAACATTGCTTTATTTTGTCTCTGATGGCAACGACCTGTTTTCCTCCAGACACATTCTGAGCTCCTAATTTCTGTTACTATGTGTTGAAAGGAGAAAATACATTCTCATTTTTGACTGATGCAAATAGTCCTAACTTATTTGGCAAGGACTTCTCATTGTCTACCTCATCATTCATTAGCTTTTTCATTTATAACAAGATCCTGATTTTATTTGAGTGGCAACCTGCCCAGCTTCAGGTGACATCACTTAGCTTCCCTTGTAGCTCTCTGTGCCCACATGACTGAATCTTTTCCAGTGAGATGTAATGAAAGGGTTGTATGAGACTTCTGGGAGTTTCCGTACAAGAGTGTGAGTGGCCTTCTGTCATATAACATGGCCGGATCGTCATTGGTCATTCTTGGACCACAAGATGTTCTCACTGATGGAATGCTCCAAGGTGGAGCAGAGAGAGAAAAGAAGCCTGGGTCCCGAGTGACCACTGTCCCAGCCCCGCCAGCCCGACTTTGAATTTCTTTTACTTGAGGGAAAAAAACCTTTTGTAGCTAAGGCACTACTTTGATTTCTGCTACGTGTAGTCAAATTTCCAATTACACTGAACGAACACTATTGTTTTTCCTATTCTATCACCATCCTAGATTTGAAATGTTAGGAAAACATGGCCTTTTAAATCAAACCAGAAGAATTTCGTTTATATTCAGAATAGAAAACAAAACAAAACAAAACACCTGTGGTTAATGAGCGATTTAAAGACACAAAGAACTACACAAATAAATGTGTAATTACAAAGTATGGTAAGTGCTATGAAATCCATAGGGGCAAGTGAGAACATGATATTCTCTCAGCAGGCATTAAGTTCCAAACTAATATTTAAGGCAGTGTAAGGTTTCCGGGTCAATTAAAGAATGTTAGAAATCTCTCATTAGCTATGAAAATGAAAAACAGAAATGGATTCCTCTATCTTTTGGTAATTTCCCAGGATTCAAGTGGATTTTATTATGGTACAAATTGCTCTTAACTTCTTAAAAAAAAAAAAAAAAGCCTTAAGTCTTTTATGTGGACAATATACCAGTACTGTACCTGAGAATTTTTTTTTTCTAGTATGAATACTTCTATGTAACTGAAGGAAACTAAGCTACATATTTTGAAAATGAATCCATTGAGAAGATAATAGTGAATCTTAAAAGGAGATTTCTATAATCAATTGACTATTCCATCCACATTAAAATACTGATAATTGAAGTCTTTAAAAAATTTTTTTACGTAGGGGTGCCTGGTAGCTCAGTCTGTTAAGCGTCTGCCTTCAGCTCAGGTCATGACGCCAGCATCCTGGGATGGAGCCCCACATCGGGCTCCTTGCTCAGCGGGGAGTCTGCTCCTTCCTCTCCCTCTGCCCCTCCCTCTGCTTGTGCTCTCTCGTGCTCTCTCTCATAAATAAATAAAATCTTAAAAAAATTTTTTTTCTTACATAAAAAGAGCTAGCGTTGTTTCTGCATTTAGGTAGATAGGGCTGGTGACCTACTCAAGGAAGTTCACCCAGGCCAACTTAATGCAGCCTCTATCCTTCGCGTCCTGAAGGAATCCCTGGCAGTACATACTGAGGCCGTATTTCCAGGTCAGACTGTGCAAAACTCGATGATAACAAAACCAACTCCTCTGCAGGAATGTTGGGGCATATTTATTTATAAGAAAAACTTAATTATCTCTCTTCACCTGCAGATCTTTTCCTCTTTTCCGTCTTCATTCCTGCAAATATGACTTTTGTTTTTAGTTGAAAATAGGAATTCTGCCTTTACTTGGATAGTGAAGTTTTCCTGAAAAATTCAAACTCCTAAAATTCAAGGTCCCTATGTTAAAAGAATTTAAAAAAAAATTTTTTTTTTGCATTGGTGTCGATTATGTGTCAGTTATACCTCAAATTAGGATTTTGTAAACTCAAATTAGTAGTAACTGACATACTACTCTTAGACGGTGAGACTGATTCTATAGCAATTACTGAAGGCTAATTCAAAGTTATCACTGATAACTAGCAAAGTTGAGAAGGAAAAGAATATGAAATCCACAAACCAAAAGACCTTATTCAATTTGATTTATGTTTAACTACCATGAAATGGAAATTATTTGGTAAATTCAATTTAGTCTAACTTATGTTTCCCCAAACTGTTTCATGTCATGGCACACAAAGAAAATAATAATACCGATTATGAACAGCACACAAGTCTGCTCATGGCTCAGAGGGGCTCTCATGGTGCCAGACGTCCCAGCCATCCTGAGAATGATGAGGTAGAGACCTTGACACACGTATTATATAGATCTGTGACCCATTGCCAATGCAGAGTGACCCTAGGATGTTGTGATCTAGGGAGCCAAATTGGGCTATCAGGATTTTTATATCGATGTGGCTGTCTGCTCAAAAATGTTATGTAAAGATATTGAAAATAGAATATTAAAAGAAAATCAAAGGCTTAATTTCTATGCTTGTAAGTATGTACTGTATATAGTGGTGTTTCTTAGAGTAATTAAAAAAAAGGCAAGTAACTTGATTTGACATGTAAGAAGAATTAACTGGATGATCACTTAAATCTCCACCTCATAGAACCACAAAATCATAGAGGTCATAGACTCATAAACTCAAACTCATAGACTCATCAATCAGGAATAGACTTTAGAAATTATCTTTTTTTTTTTTTTCCCTTAAGAGAGATGGGGAAGGGGGAGAGGGAGAGAGAGAATCTTTTTTTTTTTTATTTTTATTTTTTTAAGATTATTTATTTATTTATTTGACAGAGAGAGACACAGCAAGAGAGGGAACACAAGCAGGGGGAGTGGGAGAGGGAGAAGCAGGCTTCCCGCGGAGCAGGGAGCCCGATGCGGGGCTCGATCCCAGGACCCTGGGATCATGACCCGAGCCGAAGGCAGACGCTCAACGACTGAGCCACCCAGGCGCCCCGAGAGAGAGAATCTTAAGCAGACTCCATGCCCAGTGCAGAGCCAGACGTGACCTGAGATCATGACCTGAGTCGAAATCAAGAGTCAGACGCTTCACCAACTGAGCCACCCAGGCGCCCGACATTAGAAATCATCTTGTGTGACTTCCTTTAAAGTTGAGGAAACTGAGGCCTTGAGTGACTGATAGTAGCATTTGTATCGAATTACACTGTACGAAGATTTCACATACTTTTTCTAATTCAAATCTTCCCGTAGTCCCTGGTGGCACTGCTGTTATCCCTATTTTTTCACAGGTGGAGCCAGAATCCGAGAGGCTAAATGGCTCACCCCAAATTGCTCTTTCTCAAAGTGGAGAAGGAAACCCACACCTTGTACCTTCCTATTCCGTCGTGATCACATTTGAGCTATACATTGCATCTGATGCAAAACTAACTTCAGGCAGTTTCCTTCTAGTTCCACAAGTATTTTTGCCTAAATCAATTCTGTCTCAGGTTAAGGGACTTGCTGAAATGATGAATTGCATTTGTGCGATGAAGAAATGTCTTCTGCCCCACCACACCCACATACCTAAAATTTGTGAAACCCTTTCCAACATTCTTTAGAGTATGTGGAACTCCTGAGGTTTGAAAGCAGTAACTCCCAGAATGAAGAGTGAAAAATTAAATGTTTTCAGTGATCTACAAGTTGGTGGATCCATAATTTTGATCTTAAAACATTTCCGTCCCTATTCTTTCTTTCTTTTTTTTTTTTTAAGTAAGTCTTATATCCTCTACTCTGGAAATCAAACATCACTATTTAGCCATACATGCATCTACTCACAATATTCACGTTTTATCAAATGGCTTGCTCTCCTCCCCCAAAAATATTTAGAAGGAAAAACTTTCTTCATAGAATCTCCTCCCTTTGAGAACTTTGGGATCCCATGACATCCTGGTTAAATCAGACATCTGTGCTTTCATTAGGTAGATAGGGCTGGTGACCCACTCAAGGAAGTTCACCCAGGCTTCACCTATGTTTACTTAAAAAATGTTAAGTGGGTATCTTTTCTTTTTACTTTCTCTTCCTTCTCTTCATTCATCTGAATAAAAAATGTCCTATAATTCTCTTTTTAGAGCCAAATCTTCTCTCCTTCCTTATAAGGTAAGTGTATAATAGCAAATTCGCAAATAACATGTTAAGGTAAACAAGTGGTATGAAAAGTGAGAATGCATTTTCCTTAGTTCCACTGCTTCCGTTTTTCTGAGTAAAGATACAGATAAAGTTCAATGATCTTTCACACTGCCCTGACAACTCTGGGCAAGTGTAACTGGCATTGTGCTTCTCAGAGGAGATGCCAAATTGCCCTCACCTGGGTTAAGACTAGTTGGGGTTTGCTCTGGTCTCACAAATGGCAGTCATCTCAAGTTAAATTGCTTTACCAACATATTTCTGTAAAATGTGGATGCCATTTCTTTGACATTGGATTGAGTTCAGTAGGAAATTACACAGGGACCTGGAGATGTCATCCTGTCTTTCCTATAAATCTTGTCCTGTCCTTCCCACTCCTGACCCATCATTCTCTGTCTCCCTTCCCCAAAACACACACTTCTATTCTGTTTCTTCCCTTTTTTTTTTTCCTGAATTCTCCTTTTCAGGAATCCTTTAGCTGTGCCACATAGGAAAGGGTATGAGCCTTTTAGGTTATAGATTCATATTGCATCGTGGATTGTTTTTTTAGTCCAGGTTCATTCGGGTTAGTTTAGAGTGATCCTAAGAGAGGTATTAATAAGCCTCTACTGATTTCATTAATGAAATGCTTGCCATCACCTATGTGACAGGTCCTGTGAAAGTTACAAAGAGCATATTTCCTCCAGGAACTTACCATTGGTCTTTCATTTGTGGGTTGTAACTGGCAAAAGGAGAAAGAAGGCAGAACAAATACCTACCTAGGGTGGAGCTCTCAAATGGCATCCTATAGCAAGAATGTACACTCCTAAGGAAATCACCAATAGAATGAGAAGACAACCTACCGAATGGGAGAAAATGTTTGCAAATCATATATCTGATAAGGGGCTAATATCCAAAAAATATAAAGAACTCATACAAGTCAATAGGAAAACAACACATAATTCAATTAAAAAATGGGCAGAGGATCTAAATAGACATTTTTAAAAAGAAGACATACAGATGGCCAACAGACACATGAAAAGATGCTCAATAACATTAATCATCAGGGAAATGCAAATCAAAACCACAATGAGATATCCCCTCACACCAGTCAGAATTGCTAGCATCAAAAAGACAAGAAATAAGTGTTGGTGAGGATATGGAGAAAAGGGAAATGTTGTGCACTGTTGCTGGGAATGTAAATTGGTGCAGCTGCTATGGAAAACAGCGTAGAATTTCCTCAAAAATTCAGAAATAAAGCTACCTGTGATCCAGCAACTCCACCTCTGGATATTTATCCAAAAAACCTGAAAACACTAATTTGAAAAGACATATGCATCCCTATGTTTATTGCAGCATTATTTACAATAGCCAAGATATGAAAAACAACCTAACCATCCACTGATGGATGAATGGATAAAGAAAATGTTATCTATATATGTGTGTGTACATAAATATACACATATACACACACACACACACACACAATGGAATACTATTCAGACACAAAAAAGAATGAAATCTTGCCATTTGTGACAACATGGATGGAACTTGAGGGCATTATGCTAATTGAAATAAGTCAGACAGAAAGACAAACACCATTATATCCTCACTTATGTGTGGAATCTAAAAAAAACAAAACAAACAAACATTCCCCCCTCCTCAAAAAAATAAAACAAGCTCACAGATACAGATAACAAACTGGTGGTTGCCAGAGGGGAGGTGTGAGTGGTGGGAGAAATGGGTGAAGAAGGTCAAAAGGCACGAACTTCCAGTTACAGAACAAATAAATCATGGGGATGTAATGCATAGTATAGTGACCATAGTTAATAATGCCGTATTGTATGTTTGAAAGTTCTCATCCCAAGAAAAAAAGAAAGAAATTTGTTTTGTTTTAAAGATTTATTTATTTATTCGAGAGAAAGAGCGTGAACAGTGGGAAGGGCAGAGGGACAGAATCCTTAAGCACAGAGCACAGAGCCCGACGCGGGGTTCGATCCTACGACCCCGAGATCATGAACTGAGCTGAAACCAAGAGTCCGATGCTCAACCGACTGAGCCACCCGGGCGCCGCAAAAGAAAGAAATGTGTAACTGTGTGTGCTGATGGATGTTCACTAGACTTACCGTGGTGACCATTCTGCAATATATACAAATATCAAATTATTATGTTGTACAGCTAAAGCTAATACAATGTTCTTTGTTACATAGCAGTTGGAAAAAAAAAAAAAAAGAATGTACACTCCTCACCGTGGTCAGCACGGCACAGGACCAGGCACAGAAACCTGGACAAGAAGTCAAGAAACGCCATCACCTCAAGAGAAACAGCTTGTGCGGCTGTCCTGGCGCAGAGACAGCTCCTTGCAAAAGAACAGGGCCTGCTGCTGGAGAAGGAGGCGAGGTGGGTTTGGAAAGAAGTTCTGAACCTGACTATCTGCTCTCCCACTAACTCGTGTGATTTCGAAGGCGACACCCTCTCGGGATCAGTAGTTCCTCATCTCTACCATGTAACAGCCCTACCTGTCTTCCAGAGTGTTCTTACTATCACATGATTTAAATGGGTGCACTACTCGATAAACATGAAAGTGTCTTATAAAAATGAGGCACTCTAATATCTTGGTCTCTATTTACAGAAAAGAATCCATGTCATTGTGTCAGGGGGAAAAGTGGCTTAGGGGATTATCACTGTCTCTAGGACAGAAGGATCTGGAAGCTGTGTGTATCTCTTTTCTCCTATTGTGGCATCTTCCTCACCCATCAGATCTGATCAATCACTTATCGTGCTACTTTTGTCATCTAAATGTTTATCAATTCTGTTTCCTTTCCTCTATTTCTTTCTTTGCTTCCATAGATCATGGCTTCATCCCTTTTCCAGATCATTGTAATAGCTTCTAATGGTCTTTCTGTCTCCTGTCTGCTTCCTCTTAAGTTCATTTTCAATTCACTTAGGTACCACAGCAATCTTCTTAGATGCTACTAGCCTGCCTAACCATGTCTTTTCCCTACTCAAAGTTCAGTGCCTTCCCAGTCACGGCCCTCGTATTAAAAACACCTAGATTCAAGCACTTGCTGATTGTCCAATGTAGTATTGCCCAGCCAACACCACTCCCACAGAGATGGTGGAACCCTTTTTTGTTTGTTGAGAAGTACAGATATCAGTGAAGCCTTTCTTAATCTCCCCCTGCCACTTGAACTTATTATGTATTCCCCAGAAATTCTGTGTTCCTCCTCTGGACTCTAGTAATATCCTGTGCATTATCTCCACCTTTGAACTATCGTTTCCCCCTCTAGAGCCCACTGGAATCTGGCACAGCATACGAGCTTGGGAAATGTTTGTGGAATAAGAGAATGGATGTCGAGATGGTAATGCACTTACTCCCTCATGGGTATTCCCAGTATCTAGATGTAAAATATTTTTAAAAACATATAGGCTATGTCACACTCTGGTCTTTTCAGCCATATCTAAACATCCAGTTAGTAATTGCCTAGGGCAAGATGTTTTCATATTTGCATGTCATAGTATCATATGAGAAAAATTAGGACATTTAGATGCCTTTGTCAAATAACATGTGATCTTTTATCTTTTAAAGCCTTTCCTTTTTCAATGAGCCTCAATGTCTCCAAGAGGTCATTTTCATTCAGTAGATTTAAAAAAAAAAAAGGAATGAAAGTTGTGACAGTCTGACTTTATTCCCAACCCATTTGAAAGCCGTTTTGTAGCTCCCAAGTTGGCCTTTCTGAGCACAGAGGCTCAGGTATTTGGATTCAGAAGTGGCCCCTCAGCCTTGCAGTGTGGGGAAAATTCCCCAACAGATGTGCCCCGTGCTTTTCAAAGCCAGCCCCGGGCACTAACAGGTATCCAGCTGGAGGGCTCAATCCTGGCTTACCTCACTGTGTTTTGGAAATAAATTAAAGCTTGCAAAAAGAAAGAAGACTGGAGTGTGGGAAGGTTCAGACCTGACAGGATTTTCTGTTTTCTCTCATTGTCTCATTTTTGCTCAGGACTTTGTTTCTGAGGCCCCACTCTGCAGAAACCAATACCAAGCATCTGTCCCTCATCTTCTAGACAAGTGCTTTCAAAACTCACTGAACTGTCTGACTCTATGGGGTGGACTCCTTCATGCTGACATATTCTAGAAAGGGTTTCTGGCCCTCGTGCATTGGCAAACTTAATCTAGAAATCTCAAACCAGATTTCTAGTCACCGACTGCAGACAGATGGCCGTGGCTTTTAGTGTTTAGCTTCTATGGCATCGTGCAGCAGGCCAGGGGGGAGACGCAGGACTGAAAAAAAGAACTCAATGGCTCAAAATAGGCAAGGCAAGCCAAAAAACACATAAACAACCAGACAAAGCAAAACAAAAGCAGGTTGATTATTTCTCCCCCCCCCCCAAATCGTTTTCTCAGGTTGTATAATATTTTAATTACATGCATCTGGAATGAAATAAGAGTTCTGAGATGACATAGCCTCAGAGGAATCTGAAAATGAGCAAAGGGAGCAAGAAGTTGAAAGTCAAAGTTGCCATCTTATACGGCACAAAGCATGACAGGTAACGGATTCTCATTTCAAACGTGCCGAATTTGCCTTGATGTCCCTGACATTCTGGCAGGGTATTAAGTGTTTCCACAGGCCACTCTGTCCTTTGTGGTAAAAATGGGAAGCCCATAACTTTAAAATCAGGGAATGGCTTCGTCATGAGGGAGAATCTTCTTGAATGGTTCACATTCCTGAAGTGTCTAAGATGCCCGCCCCCACGCTGAGAGTAGAGCTGAGACTTTTTATGTCTCTTTAATATAATATACCCTTGGAGATCAGAAACTGGATCAAGAAAATCTCTTAACAGAATTATGCATATTTAATGATAGTTTCTGGCAGTAGAAATCCATTCATAGGACATGAGGTTGAGGTTATTAAGAAGAAATGTATGAAACTTCCAAGTGATCACTATCTTAGGGGATGAGAAGCAATTTTCAGCTAGGGTACCAGCATTCATCCAACAAACCTCTAAGGAGCCCCACTGTGTATCATGGGCTATCAGGGGTGCCCAGAAATCCAGGTATTTGTACCTGGTTTGCTAACTGATCTCTTTCCACCTGCAGACAGAAACCGAGGGAATGGGGCGCCTGGGTGGCTCAGTCGTTAAGCGTCTGCCTTCGGCTCAGGTCATGGTCCCAGGGTCCTGGGATCGAGCCCCGCATCGGGCTCCCTGCTCCTCAGGAAGCCTGCTTCTCCCTCTCCCACTCCCCCTGCTTGTGTTCCCACTCTCGCTGTCTCTCTCTCTCTGTCAAATAAATAAATAAATAAACAAACAAATAAATAAATAAATAAAAAAGAAAAGAAACCGAGGGAACGCCCAGAAAGGCCCAACTCAAGGGCTTCGCTCTCTCTGAAGGGCACAGGTGCTCTTAAAGATGTGCACAATGCAAGTCAGAGATGCTGATAATAAAAACTTACATTTATTGAGCCCACAGTGTGTGCCAGGAACAGTGTAGGAACTCCCCACGGAACAGAGGAGGTAGGACTATTTTCCCCATTTTCAGCTGAAGAACTGAGAAGGAGAGGTCAAATGGCTTTTCCAAGGTTACATGACCAGTTACTGCAAGGTCAACTCAGGTAATCATGAAGTAGGACATCACAATGCCTCCCTGGGAGGGCCACGTTGGACAGGTCTTCTACCATCTCACCATATTTCCTGGCAGTTACCATTCTATGTCTTGCTTCTGTGGTTGATTCTTCTGAGACACCGGTATAAAAATTGGAAAATACCTCCACCTCACTGCTCTAAATGAATAGGAATTAGTGAATATTAGTGAATCACATACCAAACATCCCTAGAAAAAAGAAATATCAAGTATCCGCATTCTGGGGCTCCAACCTCAGTGATTTTATGTTTGTCAAAGGATTACCTTAAAATGCAACCCACTTTAGCCTGGGGAATGTGGCTAATGGATTATATTCTGCACCTCCCTCGGCCAAATGTACTTAGTAGCACAGGGTGTCCTGCTCATCATGGCTATTAATGAACATGAAGAGCAGGTTGCAAAGAGAGTTTGAATGTCCTCTGATGTGCAGTATTAATGGTAGGACATCAGCTATTTTTATTCTTTTTTTTTTTAAAGATTTTATTTATTTATTTGAGAGAGAGAGAATGAGAGAGAGAAAGCACATGAGAGGGGGGAGGGTCAGAGGGAGAAGCAGACTCCCCGCCGAGCAGGGAGCCCGATGCGGGACTCGATCCCGGGACTCCAGGATCATGACCAGAGCCGAAGGCAGTGGCTTAACCAACTGAGCCACCCAGGCGCCCCGACATCAGCTATTTTTAATTTAAATTGCAAATGATACTCAGGATCATGGAGTTTATATAAAGTATAAACAAAATGAGTTCCGGTAGCATGTCTGTTGAAAGGTAACAGCGTTTACTTTCTGATCCTCTAAACTGTTTGAATAAGTCCTAGATGATGCCTTCTTTATGAGCTACAAGATGAATTTATGTAGGGGCCTTCACTGGTACCCACATGGACAGTTGCTTACAGTCTTTACACCAAACAGAAAATGGGTGCCGTGCCAACCAGAAAACCAGGAGGTCTAGGGAGATGATATATACAAAATACCTGGGCATAAATACTATAGAAAATCATGATGGAGTCAAATTGATGGAGGGTTCTATGAGCTAAGTGGTTTTCCCCCTCAAGGAGAGTGAGGTGCTAGCGACAGCATGCAGGGCTCGCACCAGTTCTTGGAAAAGGGTGGTCGTGTTGTTCCCTGACAGGTTGCATGTGTTCTTCCAATTGGCTCTATTTAACTGGAACCTTCAGCCTAGCTAAGCCAGTTTCATGGATTTTTTTATTTTTTTTTATTTTTTAAAGATTTTATTTATTTATTTGACAGAGAGATAGACAGAAGAGCACAAGCAGAGGGAGTGGCAGAGGGAGAGGGAGAAGCAGGCTCTGCACTGAGCAGGGAACCCGATGCGGGGCTCGATCCCAGGACCCTGAGATCATGACCTGAGCCGAAGGCAGACGCTTAACCATCTGAGCCACCCAGGCGCCCCAAGTTTCATGGATTTTAAATTAATAGATACATAAGGCTAGAGCCATACTTCATGTATTGTGGTGTTAGAGGGGCTATTTGCCTTTTTTGATCCAGGAACTGTTCCCTATTTTTGTAAATGGCTCTGAATTTTGGCTTTGGAGGAATCATTTCTCTCCCTTTGGTATATGCCATGAACTTCCAGGGTTATCCATACTTCCCTCACCTCCCCCATAGGGTGCCCTCTCTGGAACACATTCTTTTTCCCTTCTCCTCAACAAGAGTGATTGTTTCGAAGACTGACCATTGACCGAAACCAGATCATTCGGAAACATCCTTCAGAGGCTTTGTTGTTAGAGCTTAGAGGAAGCCAGTGTTCTGTCATCCATTGACTTAATACTGTGAGGATGAGACGCTGGAGCTCTAGCAGCCACATTGTAAACATGAGAGCATAAACATGACCAAACATAGTGCTCTCCACAGCAGGCAGAGCCAAGAGAAGGAGGCAAGAAACACAGCAGATGATTTTAACTGAGCTCCAGGATAAGCCCTCAGTGAGCACTATAACCCGGAAGTATTATTTGTAAGACCAATCATTCCCTTGTTGTCTAATGCAATTTGGGCTGATATTTTTTTTTTTTTCCATTTCAACCCAAAGCTTTTTAATGGATACATATGATATATAATAACACACATGTATATTATCATATACTATATATTACATATATAGATATGTCAAACTTTAATTTAAAAAACAGCTTGCTTTTGTTTAAAATAATCCTTATGAAGTCTACTATTATTTCACTTCCAATAAGCACATTTCTATCTGAATTATTTAAAATTTTTTTCAGTTAAGTCTTAATTAATTATGAATGGTGACTCTGTGTTTAGGACAACTTAAAAATATAGTTCCTGTTAAATATGTATGACATCAATTGTATAATTGTAACACATTCATTTCATAGGCCTGCAAAGTTTGTAATCTTGCTAACCTAGACAAATTGCCTTTGGATACTGTTATGCTGTCTCATTTCTCTTAAGTCTCAAAAGAGTGGTGAAATAAAATCTTATAATTCACTCATTTGTCGAGGAAATGCAGTTCATGACATATGGAAGACCAAGCCGAGCTCACCAAGCTTGAAGTTTCAGTTAGTAATAAAATTGATATGAGCAAAAGGAATGCAATAGTCCTGCTTTTCTGGCAATTTCTTTTTTTTTTTTTTTTTCCTGGCAATTTCTATGTATTATAAAACTTCAGTGACTGGTGATGCTTCTAGAAATATATTCCTATTCTTCAGAGTTGGCATCTTCAAGTGCACTAGATTCTTGTTTCTTATGGCATACAAGTAATTCCCATAAAGACCGAGTTAATAGTAAGTCACCCAGAAGTTGACCGTGCATGATTTAGTGAAAATAGCTATTATGTATCTCTTAATTAAGGAGTTTCTCAAAGAGCCATTTGGCTCTAAAGATGTAACATTGTATGACAGACATTTAAACAAATCATTTGTCAATGCTTCCTGAATTTTTCAGTTTTCATCTGGTCCTTGGAGATTGCCTATTTAATTAGGAGCTACTTCCTGGAAGAACTGCAAGTAAGCAAACGTAAGTGTTCGATAATGTGAAAGGTACATTATCAAGTATACTCAACCTCGAGATGAACATCGATCACGTAGCTCTCACTAAAGTCATTAATAGAAGATTTTCCTAACCCATCAATAGCTTCTTTCTCATTCCCTTTCCATGTCACAGATTTTGTCATCATTGTAACTGGTGAGTGTAATAACTCCCTTAAGTGGGGGAAGAATAGTCAACTTCACAACGGAACCTTGCAAATATTTTCTCCTGGTCTGTTTTTGCCTTTTAACTTTGTTTATGGAGTTTTAAGCTATTCACAACCAGCCTTTGATTTTAGCATTCCAGACTGGGGGTAAAAATAACCACATTCTTTTCAACTCGGTTTGGTTTTGGAACAAATGGCCCAAGGGCCCTCAGAGTTAGATTGTACCACTCTCCACAGCCCAGTACAACCCTGAACTCACTGGGATTACTGGTATCAGTGATCAGGTTTTTCAACAGCTTCTGCACAAAACCAAGCACGGAGAAGACTGTGGTAGAAACAGTAAGAGCCAGGCGAGTGTTCTTAATCACTTGACCAATTGGGATTCTAATCAGTGATTTTCTTAGTAGTAGTACTTCCAGATTAATCCATTTCCATATCTAAATCTTGGTGGTACTCACAAATATTCGAAACAGCAGTAAATCTATAATATCTAGTCACCCACTTTCTTCTTGCATATTTTTTTTTTCCATTTTCTTACGGTAGAATGCATTTAAAGATTACACAAAGCACTCTCTTTTTCTGAGCGTCGTGAAAGCACAAACTTCTTTCTGTTTATGAGCAGACTTTTCTAACAGTTATTAATAGCAGTAAAGTATTTGTTGTTGTTTTGGAAAAAAAGAGGAGTTAGTGACCTGTTTTTCACAATGCTGATGAATCTATTCTATTCATATTGCTGTCCGTTTTTCCTTTTCTCAAAGAATTGAGGGTTGTGGTTTTTTCCCCCTCTAAATATTGAAAATTCTTTTAAGGTTCAATGAAGCTTAAAGCTTTCTCATGTGTCTATTTTGAAACAATTATTTTAAGACAGAATGACCTGTTTCCTTAAAAGACCCAGGGGCAAAAAAAGACTTTTTAATAAAAAGGTATAAAGTTTGAAGTTATATGGTGACTGAAGAAGAATTCTGTAATCTAAATGGATATGTTGCTTCATCTAAAGGCTCCTTTCTCAATGTTCTTGAGTGGAGTAGCAGTGACTTCGTGAATACTCTTGCTTCCTAACCCCTAACTTGTTCACCTTGGAGTGCCAGCAAGCTAGAAATTATCCTGTCGTAGGTTATTTGCTGGCAAGTGAGTCTCAGATCTTCAGCTAAAGAGTGCCACTGCCATTAAGGATGTGAGTTCCCGTGCTTGGCAGCAAAGCACTCCCTCAGTAGAGGAGTGGTGGTGTGCTTAATCAGCTTAGAACTGCCTCTTTTTCCTGTGGTGACACCGAGCTGTGGAACCACCACCCAGCAGAAACAAAACAAAAGGCCTTCTCGGTAATTACAGGGAAGGAGAAAGAAAAGGCGTGGGTTATAATGTGCCTGCATTTAAAAATTGATTCCAGAATAAAAAATACTTCTAAGATGACATTAAGATATAGGGTCCCCACTGGGCTTTCTCTTAGTCATAGTGCAATGGACTTTTCAGCTTCCATATTAATTACTGTAATCACAACTCTGAGGCAAACACATGTCTTGACTAAGAAGGACTTTTTTGGGGAATATAGTATGAACAAGTTTTGGGGGGGAATAACATGATCTTAAAAAATGAGAAATCGGGCACTTGGGTGGCTCAGTTGGTTAAGCCACTGCCTTCAGCTCAGGTCATGATCCTGGAGTCCCAGGATCGAGTCCCGCATCGGGCTCCCTGCTCCGCGGGGAGTCTGCTTCTCCCTCTGACCCTCCCCCCTCTCCTGCTCTCTCTCTCTCATTCTCTCTCTCAAATAAATAAATAAAATCTTTAAAAAAAAAAAAAAAAAGAGAAATCATTTTTTTTTTTACCCACCAGTAGGAGCCAACACTCAATGGGTTGGGATGGAAAGGGAGGAGAGGCTGATGGTGGCTTGGGTGAGCATTTGTCATGAGGACAACACTATCTTCCAAGCTTATTGTGGGCAGAGCGCCTTATTGGTGGGGAAAGGGAAGTTAAAAAGGAATACTGTTATTAAGGAGGGACTGATATATTTGGAAGCTCTTCCTTTACACACATATAAAGATAAAATAGCTTTTTAAAGATCAACACTTACAAAGCACCATGGAACAATGTGAGGAGACAGCAGAGGCATGAGGTAGGCCTGTTGATTGAGAAGTCAGTTTCGAGTGGTATTTGGGCAGCTTGGTGGGTAAGAACACAAGCTCAGGAAGACCTGGATTTAATTTTCAAACCTGTTTCTTGCGTCCTGAGCATTCTTCTTCATTCCCTTGTCAGTTTTCTCTTCTGCAAAATGGGATAATAATCATGCTGATCACCTCATACCATTCTTGTGGGGATTACAGAATTGGTACAGGTGTTAAAGTGCTCGCATCCTGCTGGGCACCCAGGAGACCCTCAACGAGTGCCTTGTCCTTTTCTCGCTCTGTTCCACTCCTTCTGAGGAGCTACTTATGTAGGACACCAACAGCTTCAACCTCTTCGGAAAATACAGTTGTCTAATCTGATACATTGGTCCAAGGGGATCGAAAGTGTTAATTTAGGTATGGGTTAATGTCACTATCGAGGTTTAGTTAGATCTCTCTCTCTCTAAGACAAAGGAGCCAGATTAGGTGTCCATAAGCGACCTGTGACACTCTAGAGTCATGACCTATGAACTCTAGAAAGAGGTACAATTTGTTCAAATGGTTCATCTGGTTACTTGAGTAGGGGACAAACAATGAAATCTGTAGAGAACCTCGAAAAACAGTTTTAGGCAGTTACTTTGATTGTGATTTCATCAATGACAAGTTAAGGCAGAATAGGCCTAGCCCATGTAATAATAACCAAATTTTAGTTTTCTGGAGACTTCAATTTTCTCATTTGTAATAAGGGGTGGTGGTTATATTTAGCTGTCTCTAAGATTCATTTTAGCGATGAGTCTCTAAGAGTAGCAGACTGAGCCTTCCCAACGGTCCATTATGTCTCAGATTCTATACAGACTGTGGTTCTGACCACCAATAAATGTGTGTCAAGTAGAATGAATGTATATGGAGAGTAAGTCTTAGACATGTCTGCTTTTACTGTCTGCTCAGAGTGCTTGATGGTCAAGTGTCTTTTTTTTTTTTTTAAGATTTTATTTATTTATTTGACAGAGAGAGACACAGCGAGAGAGGGAACACAAGCAGGGGGAGTGGGAGAGGGAAAAGCAGGCCTCCCGCGGAGCAGGGAGCCCGACGCAGGGCTCGATCCCAGGGCCCTGGGACCATGACCTGAGCCGAAGGCAGACGCTTAATGACTGAGCCACCCAGGCGCCCCACTGGTCAAGTGTCTTGATGAGCCTTATACTCAGACACAACTCCTACACTTGGTGTCAGCAGTAGGGCAGAATGAATGGGGTTGAGAGTCCAGCGAGACTCCTCAAACTCTAGCTCTCCTGGGTTGGAGGGAAAAGCAGAGTGCCTGCTGCAATCATAAACTGAATGTATTTACTGCCCTTATTTCATCTCTCTTTTGGTCTTTCCCTGAAGTAGAAAAATGAACCCAAATCACCAGACAGTACTGTTAATGAACTGATAATGTGTGGCAACCACCCCCCAACACAGTCCCGTGATTCTCACCTCCTGGTATTTACACTTTCTTTTTTTTTTTTTTTTAAAGATTTTATTTATTTATTCATGAGAGACAGAGAGAGAGAGAGAGAGGCAGAGGGAGAAGCAGGCTCCCAAGGAGCAGGGAGCCCGATGCGGGACTCGATCCCAGGACCCTGGGATCATGACCTGAGCCGAAGGCAGACGCTTAACCATCTGAGCCACCCAGGCGCCCGGTATTTACACTTTCATATCATTCCCTCCCACACTAAGTAGGGCAGACCCAGGAACC
Source organism: Neomonachus schauinslandi (assembly GCF_002201575.2). Lineage (NCBI taxonomy): Eukaryota > Metazoa > Chordata > Mammalia > Carnivora > Phocidae > Neomonachus > Neomonachus schauinslandi. Next base: position 125,863,108 of record NC_058406.1, on the reverse strand, counting down.
AATGGCATATGGTGGAAATGATGGTGTCACTTCTGAGGCTAGGCCCTAACAATAATTGTTGCTCTGCCTTGATGTCTTAGATCACCTGCTCTGGAGAAAGTAGCTGCCATGTTGTGAGGACACTGGAGTAGCTCCATGGTGAGGACCCCATGGCAAGGAACGGAAGCTTCTCATTAACAGCCAGGACCAATGTGCCAGCCATGTGAGTGAGCCATCTTGGAAGAGGACCCTCCAACCCCAGTCAATCCCTCAGATGACTGCAGTCCTGGTCATCGTCTTGGACTGCAATGTCATGAACAACCCAAACCAGAACTTCTCAGCTAAACCACTCTCAGATTCCCGACCCACAGAAACTATACAAGATAATCGATGTTTATTATTCTTTTAAGCCATTTACATCTAGAGTCATTTTTAGTGCAACGATAGATAACTAATACAGGAGGCTTCTAAAAGATTGATTCCATGAGTGACTGAAGTGACCTTTCAGTTTGGTTGTGACATGTTAACTGCTAATCATTTACGAGAATAGAGAGTAGAGGGGTCCTGAAGTGTTGTAGCTACACCAGTGACAGTTCAAAGGCATTTTCTGATGGCTTTTTCAGAAGATCCTCGCTTTTTTCTCCCTTTCATATATACAAGCACACTTTTAGATCTAGCACAGTGGCTTATAACAAGCATGGCTTTGGGAAATCTCACAAGCTGGGCTCCAATGTGGGCTCTGTGGCATGCTAGCTCTCAGAACTTGCACAAGTTAAACTTTCTGGACCTCAGTTTCCCCAAGAATAAACTGATGTCATAGTACACACCTCATGGGTATTGTGAGGGTTAAATAACCTAATATATGTGAAGTTTTTTGGAGAACAGCCAACACAGAAAACTCCCCATATTCTCATTTTTATTACCAATTTATTTTCATGACTTAATATTTTTTTTTAAAGATTTTATTTATTTATTTGACAGAGAGAGAGAGAGAGATAGCAAGGGCAGGAACCCAAGCAGGGGAAGTGGGAGAGGGAGAAGTAGGCTTCCCGCTGAACAGGGAGCCCGATGCGGGGCTCGATCCCAGGACCCCGGGATCATGACCTGAGCCGAAGGCAGACGCTTAACGACTGAGCCACCCAGGCGCCCCTCACGACTTAATATTTTAACTGTGTCATAGTTTCTTCTTTTTTCATGATCCATGAATTCATTTATGTCATCCACTTAGTCAACTAAGATATTTTCCTGGTTGAATCTGGAACCTGAGACACACAAGGAAGGACTATCTGAGAGAGCCACTGTGGCTCGTCGGCTGTCCTGCCTGGCCTCCTCCCTGCCCTCTCCAGCGGTCACCTCTCAGTACTGACAGCTCAAAGGCCATGCCATGTTGTCCTATGCCCTACCCACTCCCAGACCTAAAAGACACCCACTCTCAGGGTACGTGGGTATGACTCTGTCTTCTAAGAGTTGTAGATCTGAAAGTTGGATTTTTAAAGGAAAACTTTAGAGAGCAAGCATTCCAGGGTTCTAGTCAGAGTTTACCAGGATGTAATTAAGGAAAGCCAAGTATTGTTAGAAAAGAATGAAGAGTCGCCTCAATTTCAAAGCCCAATACTAAACTGACTAACTTTTGAGAATGTGGTCTGACTTGTTCACTGTCCTTTTCGGCGTGACAGAAGAACTCAGAATCCACTTCTGTCTGCAAGACCTTTCATTCCCATTCCTGTTTGGGTAGTGGTGGGAGCATTATGGATTCCCAGACAATCATGACGGCCCTATCTTACAGGGATTGTTGAGCTGGGGATTTAGTGTGGTTCAGAATATTAGCATATTTGTGCACTCAGCCATTCTATTTGAATTCAGTGGGGGGAGGGGGAGCAGAGTAGAGTAGAACAGCAGGTGGTTTCATCAAAATCTCCCCGAAACTCCAAACTCCTCATTTCTAAGGTTAGGAGGCAATGTGCCAAAGGTCGTGTGGGGGCAAAGGGCAAGAAGACTGAAAAGGATTAGAGGAAGATAGAGACCGTGCAGTTGGACATAAAAGAGTTCCTGGAAAGCAGGAAACTGGCTGGATATACCACATTTTTATTACTTAGCTTTACTCATTTACATTATTTCGCTGAAATAAGCAAAACCCGCCTCCCTTTAGTTTACCGCATTATACTGGGGGAGGCGAGGGTGTTTAATCAAACTATTTACAAATTCCTTCTTTCTCAGTTCCCTCATCCTCATCTCTCTCTGCCCACCCCAGAGAAACACACACAGATTCTGTTACCCAAGCGTCATTTTTCATCACGCATTTTCCCCGCAATTTTAAAGGAAAGGAAACACATGGGTGCCCATGCTATGTGGGTGGGAGCCACAGGATGAGAATCTCATTCATTTTTAAGCCTTCAAATCTGTAACGACAATGGCTGTTTGTTTTTCATTTAATCTATCTATCTATCCTTCTGTCTATTCTCTACTTACTTAGGAACATGTGGAGAAATACATCCTTTCGAGACACCTGCAATCCGTTTTTTTGCATAACTGGTATTTTAAGTCAACCAAAACCCTGTACCTGCTTAGACCCTAAGCTGCCCAGGAATCCCCCGCTGACACCCGCCATCCTGTCTTGGAGCATCTGGAATGAAGTCTTTCGTCCCCTCTGCTGAGCCCTTTGTCCTTTCTGACCTCCGGCTCTTTCCTCTTGCTCTACTGGTCATTCGCCTTGTCTTTTCACTTGCCCCCAATGACATGGCTATTGTAAGGTTTTCGTATTATTTTGGTTTCTGCTACAAGGCCTGCTATGCAACAATCTGCTAGCTAGACTGCTTTCCCCCCTGTTATTTTCTCTTTACATCTTTTCTGTGCATAAGCAATGTACAGATTGAGAATATGGTCACAAACTGTTAGAAATGCGGCTCTGAATATAAGCTACTTTTGCATTTGCAGGGCCTGTCCTGAAGCGTGCTTGTAATCTCTGCCTGCCTGTGATGTCATCCTCGGGGAAGCAGATGGGGTGTCAGCAAACTGGAGGGGAGTTCTCGAGAACATCATCAAGTCACCAGCTGAAGCCAGACAAGAGCTGTGCACACTGACATTTTATTATTTTTATTTCTGAAGTGTCTAAATTACTTTCGGATTAGTTCTATCTTTCAGACACGAGAAACTGTTATTAGTATCATCATTATTATTGCTATCTTTCTCATGAAGCAAATTCTCTAATTTGAGTGGAACTCAAGTAGCCTCTCACTATAAACTTGGGGAAATGAGTACTTTGAAATAGAAGCATTTTTTATTTTTTTAAATGGTTTTATTTAGAGAGAAAGAGCGCGCGTGCACGCGTGAGCAGGGATTGCAGCAGAGGGAGAGGGACAGAGAGAATCTCAAGCAGACTCCCCGCCAAGCTCGGAGCCCAATGTGGGGCTTGATCTCATGACCCTGAGATCATGACCTGAGCCGAAATCAAGAGTCGGACGCTTAACCAACTGAGCCACCCAGGTACCCCTGAAATAGCATTAAAAAAAAAAAATTGACTAATAACAAAAGTCAATCATTTTAACAGAATGACTAGTAAAATAAAACTTAAGAAAAGATAGGTTGATCTTTGGGAACAAAAGTCCAGAAACTTAAATTCTCTTCTGCACTAAAGAAGAGCCTTGTGAGGAAGTCATTTATGTTGAGAGTATTCAGGAGAGGTCTCTGCTTGGATATTAACTGCACTTCTAACATGGCCACGTGAGCAAAGGGATTTTGTTGCATTCAAACCCCTGGCTGGTGAGAAGTTACTGGGAAGTATTTCTGCCGCTGTCCTAAGCATCCCTAAGCTGGCCTGGCATTTGGTTATATAGCAATTTGTCCTTAAAAACTTTACAGTTCCGGGGAGGTTCTAGTGAATTCACATTATTATCCTCTAACCATTTTTTTCCGAAATACATTCTAACAAACAGTAGAGTGGGAATTATCCACTGAAGAGCTTTAAGAAATACATCCTCTGTCTTGGAGCATTTGGAATGATGTCTTCTGTCCTCTCTGCTGAGTGCTTTGTCCTTTCCAACCTCTACGTCTGACTGGAGTCAGTGCTAAAGACTGTTGTTACCCCGGGGCGCCTGGGTGGCTCAGTTGGTTAAGCGACTGCCTTCGGCTCAGGTCATGATCCTGGAGTCCCGGGGTCGAGTCCCGCATCGGGCTCCCTGCTCAGCGGGGAGCCTGCTTCTCCCTCTGACCCTCCCCCCCTCTCATGTGCTCTCTCATTCTCTCTCTCTCAAATAAGTAAATAAAATCCTTAAAAAAAAAAAAGACTGTTGTTACCCCTATAAAGACACAGTTTCTAGTAATCACACTGACAGAAAGCTTCAGTGCATGTTACTTCAGCTCACACGTGTGGTCATTTTAGAATGTAAGCTCTCTGATAATTGAATTTAAATAAAATTTTTTAAAAATTAAAAAAGATAAACAAATAAATAAGAATAAAAATAAATAAAAAAGAATATAAGCTCTCTGAAAGCAGAGCCTGTGGGTCACATCTGACATTACAGCCTTAGTATCTCAGTACCAAGATAACATCCCGCACGCACAATCATGCGTTGACATTTGCTGAATGAATGGATGACTGAGATCTGCCATTTTAGATAAAGTCCACAAAATCCACTTCACACAGTATCGGCTGCTTGGAAAGCTTATTGCAATTTATAACATTATTGTCATTTACAGTAAATCTAAACAAGATGCGAATTTATAAAAAATCCTTTGACTTAATGGTCTTTTTCCATTGGACTATTTCTTTCTCCCTACCCGATTTCCTAGAAAAGTACAAGGAAAAGGTTTCTTCTGGCTTACTGAGTTTTCAAACAAGTCACCTGGTGTCATCCTTGTCATTGCTCACCAAGGCAAAAGACATGACTCATAAACATGAAAGGGGGAATAACACCAGGGAAATTCTACCTAGCCATCCTTCTCAATTTCACTCCAACGAAAATAGAATTCCTTTCCACCACAAAACTGAATTTACAACAGGATTAACAGTCAAATAACTTAGTTCCATTGAGCACTTTCTGAGTATCTGTGGGCTCACACTGTATAGAATCTGACCAAGGTGCTGTTACTGACTTCCAGATTTTTTTTTCCCCAAATGTTCTTATGGCATCAAGGATGGAATATGGCTTAACTATGAAAGTACTAAAATTTGATCATATCCTCTGAGCTTTCATCAGGACAAATACTATGAATTACTTTTGCAGGCATAAAGCCTGTATAGGTATCATTAAAATAAATTCACATCTGAGTGATCTTTTGTCACGGTAAGGAGAAGATGCAAAGCCATAAAAAGGAGTAATAAAGCCACCACTCTACATATAAAGCACTATCCACCATCTTTCAGAGATTTTTGGCTCTTTTTCCCAGAGAAGATACTTGGTTTATTATTGCCATAAAGCAAGCCCAGACCATCTACGCTTAAATTGGATTCCTTCTTCTGGGCTGTTGTTGACATCTTCCTAAGGACTTTCTTGTTTATTTCACTGTAAAATAAGAAGCAGCAAGTTATTGTGCACCTTGATAGTTTCTGGTGGGGAAAGAGGAAAAAAAAATCTCATTTTGGCAAAATGTTACTTTATACAAAATGTAATGTATATCCAGGTTTGTGTATAAATATGTTATCTTTGAACACTGTAGTTCTAGAAAATTGAATGTAAATTTGGGTAGATCCACTGAATCAGTGTTATGCTAAACTCTTTCTTAAAGCCCTCCAGCCTGTCTTCTTGCCTGCCTTCCTTCCTTCCTTTCTTCCTCCCATCCTCCCTCCCTCCATCTCTCTCTCTCTCTACTCTCCTCCTTAAATCCATATGCTTTCTTATTAAAAAAAAAAAAGATTGGCTCATGTTATTAGATTACATAGCCTACTACTTCCATAGTTAACAACTAACCCCAGGACATTCCTCTGCATTTCAAAGTGATTTAGCTTCTTTTTCATTCTCAATCTCTCCAGTATTATGCCTGCCTGAATTCTTGGAGATTTCCAAGCTCATGGATGTGAGCTTCCCAGCACCATTGCTTCTTCCTTTCTGGTCACCTCTCTTCTACCCTAGTTACTCCCGAGGCCAGCTAGTCAATCCATGGCCCGGAGCAGTACTGGAAATTGCCTCTTGTCCTATCATCTCAGATTCCTGCGTCCTGCCCTCTGCCATTACTCAGTCCTCCAGTTGGCCAAACCCAACAATTCCTTGACATGGCAGAGCTCTTCAGTCTTTTGATCCTTCTGCTCTTACTGGCCCTCACTCCCCTCCTTATCAGGTTAAAGTCATTTCACACAGTTAGTCCTTTGCGAATACGCTGGATCCCCCACCTCCCCCATCAGTCCACCACCCTTGCCTGGGACACCAGAGCCCTAGTTAAATCCAACTCGCTGCCTATTCCGCTGCCCCATGCCTGGAGAAAGGCACGTCACCCCGCGGGGGCTCATGCTTTACCCGTGCCACGACCCTCAAGGAGGCCCTGAATGCCGCCAGGCAACCACACTTTATTTCCTTAGCGTGGCTACTCTTCTGTTCCCTCAGATGTCGGTTTCTCATCCCCTCCTCCCTACTCACACCCTCAGCACTCCTTCTTAACCCTCGTTCTGAGCAGATGACCTCGGTTTATGCTTCACTGAAGACACAGAAGAAATTGGAAGAGAACTTCCACAGGCTCCCCCCCACCCCGTCTGCTCACCCACCAGCATCTGCTCCCCTATGCTCTGCTTTCTCATCTACTTGAGAAGATGAATTCTCTGTGTTCTCTCAGGCTGGAGCCAATTCTTCCACCTCTGTACAAGGTTCTATTTCTTCTCACCTATTCAAAAAAATCAGAGCTCCAGCAATGCTCCCCTCGCTTGCTCAGATCATTTTTCCTCCCCCAGTTACACCATTCCCATCAGCATGTAAACATGTTGTCATTTCTTCCATCCTGTAAAAAACATTCATGACCTTACTTCTCTCACAAGCTACCGCCCCTTTTCTTTGCTCCCCTTGGAACAGGTGCCTTGGAAGATTTGCCATATTGCTCTCTGAGTATCTCTCCTTCATTCTCTCTTAGATCTACTACATTTGGGCTTTCTCTCCCCCTATTTCACCAAAGTTGCTCTCATGCACAAAACCAGTAACTGCCAAGGATATAAATCCAATGGTCAGTTCTCAATCCTCATCATACTGGACCTGCCATATGTAGTTGATCATTCTTTCCTTCCTGAAACACTGTTTTCATTCAGCTTCCAGGAAACCAGGAACTCCCTCACTCCTTGGTCTTCCCCTTACTTTGCTGGGCTCCTTCTCAATATCTTGTGCTGACATTTCCTCTTCTCTTTGACCTCTTAATGTTGGAGCAACACAGAGGCCGGTCTTCACTTCTTTTCTCTGTGTATACTCACATCCTTGTTGATATTATGCTTCTGACTTCCAAATGCAAATGGCTACACAATCTGCAAATAAATCCAACTACCTATACAATGACAGCTCCTCCCCTTGGAGGTCTAAAAGACACCTCAAACTTGCTTCCCAAAACTGAATTCTTGATCTTCCTTCCCAGAATGTTTCCAACTGCAACCTTTCCAATCTCAATTGATGACGACTCTATCCTTCCAGTTCCTTGAGCCAAAACATTCGAAGCATCTTTGATTCTTTTCTACCCCCGCCCCCATATCACTTTCAATCAATCAGGCAATACTGTTGGCTCTATCTTCAAAATTAGCTAGCATCTGACCACTACTTGCTACTTCCACTGCTTTCTCCAAATCCGAAGCACTCTTATCTCTTTCAGTAACCTTATAATAATGTTTCTTTTCTTACCTTTGCACATCTACCGTCTGTTCTCCACAAGACAGATAGAGCCTTTGACAATAGAAATCAGAATGTCCTCCTCCTTTGTACGAAACCCTGCGATGGTTTCCTTTTCATCTGGTGAAATAGACAAAGTCCTTCTCATGGTCTACAGGTCACATGCTGGCCTGTTGTTACTTGTTTGACCTAATTTTCCACCACTCTTCTGTTTGCTCACTTCATATTTGTCAAAACGGTGTCACTATGGTTTCTCTAGTATGTAGGTATCTTGGGGCTTCTGCTCTAGCTGTTCTCTCTTTCTGGAAAGCTCTTCCTCAAGATACCTGCTTGCTATTTCCTCACTTCTTTCAAGACTTTGTTCAAATCTTACCATCTCCATGATTTCCTTGTGAAACCTCTTCAACACGGCAACCCACCCCGATTTCTAATTTTGCTCTACTTTCTCTTATTTCATAGTACGTGCCACTTTCGAATATACTATATCTATTTGACTCATCTGGTATATTTAGTTTTATTTTCTGTCTTCTGCTACTAGAATGTAAGAACTACAAAAGTCAGGATCTGTAAATATTTTGTGCACAAATATGTCTTGAATACCTAGAACAGGGCTTGGCACATCGTGGGATAGGTGCTCAATGAGGATTTGTTGAATTAACGAATGCAGAAAATAAAGGACGGGACAAAGGAAAGGTGAATTAACCTGGTGTCTCTGAGCTATTTACTTGGAGACGTTTTTGTTAGACTTCAAAAGAAGTTTTCCCAAAACGTTATTACTGACACTAGAGCCTCTATTACTGAGTCTGTTCGGTTTCTCAATTAGAATGCGTCCCAAGTAGCTGAGAATCCTTCCCCACATTGTACTAAAACAAGGTGCTACTGCATCTCAGCCACACACTCTGGGGATATTACATACGCGCTTTTTAAAGACGGAACTAGGTAAGTGGCTTCATTTTAGGGTCTGATATGAAATCACAACTCAGGGCAGGTTCATCTAAAGCTTGGCCAAATTTTATGTAAACCTGGCTCACACTGAAAGAGAACCTAAGCTGATATATCTTTTCAAAAGGAACCTATGCAAAATTCAGTGGCTTCATGTGGTTTCAACCCCAAACCAGGTAGAACCCGAGGCTTTGACCAAGGTTCACTTTAAATTCTTAACTGGGAAATAGAAACCGAGGGGGTAAATGTTGGAGAAAAACAAAGTGAAATAAAACCTTTAGTTTTGAACAGTTCTGGAACCACAAACTTAAATCATTGCTCTCAAACATCATCTCACTCAGGCTTTAAACAAGCAATCATTATTTTGAAACTAACGAACCAGTTTTTTGTTAACCTGTATTAGAATTTCAGGGGTCCTTCACACTCATGTGGAGATCAAATTATTCTTTCCATTTGGTAGGGTGTGTCATCAAAGACAAAGATGAAGAGGTGACTTGCCAAAGGTACCTGGAAGAATGAGCCAATGGAGATCTCGTTCACGGCTCAGTTCCTCAACTTAAAAAACTGCTGCCTTCCATCGAAGGAAACCAGAAATAGAGTCAAAAAGAAACAAAAGGAAACTTTAAGAATCCTGTGGATCAAATGAGATTAGGTATTAAAAGACCATGCTTTTGATAATAACAGTATTGTGCGAATGCTGATTTGACCTATGGAGTAGGAATAATTATCAGTCATGTGGTTTGCGTGTGTGTGTGTGTGTGTGTGTGTGTGTGTGTGTGTAGGACAAGAAAACGTCTGAATTTTAGGAACCCCTTAAATAATTAGGTAAAGATATTCTAATTATAGGAAATGTACCCATATCCAGAGACTTTTAAGTATCAGAGATTTAAAAGATATTTTCGCAAATCTTACATTCTTCCAGATATAGATAATTCTTATATGAAACTTGTAAAGATATTGTATTAAGATTTCAGAGAGAAATCTTTAACATGAAAATGCAGGACTCCTTTCCCACTCAATTTGTGTAGGTTACAAAAGTCTGACCATCATTCTTAGTTTATAAGTCGAATTTTTGATCATAGAAAGAAAGCTAGATAGGCTTTTGAAAGACCAACTCAATGTATTTTGCTATTTAAATAAAAAGCCATCATAATTCCTTCAAAGGATGAAGGTAAATGCAACTACAGTCTGGACATTTATAATCCTGGCATATGCTTAGAGGCAGAAATCCCCGAAGTAAATATTGCATTTGCCAACTTCATGGACTGAATGTTAAAAACAGCCACCGCTACTTTTGATTCTACAATAATTTGTCATTACTGTTCTATAGGTACTTGAAAACATGTGATCTCTGTTTCTGGACACTGGCATATTACAGCTATTAGGAATATTAAGTAAGCTTAACACAGAACTTGTCTACCCTAGCCTTGATCTTTAGTTAATGTGAATTCAGCAGTTTAATAGATTTTTCTCTGTTGCTTAAAAAAGCACATATTAAAGAAATGCTTAGATATTTACATCAATGTCTCAACTAAATGTAGATACCCTAAATATTGTGGATCAGTGTAACAATAGTCATTCATTCTTTCATTCAACAATATTTATTATGCCTGCTATGTGCTAAATTCTATGTTAGACATTGGGAATACAGCGATGAATGAGATCTTGTCACTGCCTTGAAAGGTCTTCGTGATTAGTGGGGAGAAAAGAAAAAGAAACAAGGTTTGAATACAAATGTTGTGGGTCTATGTCTAATCAAGATGGAGTAACTGGTACCAGACTAGTCCTCTTGCTATAAATAGTCGGAAAACTGGACAACGTATATGGAGCAACTATCTCAGACACTGGACAATAAGCTGTGATCCCTGAGAGAAGGAACGTAAGGGAGGTATTTACTACTAGACACTTTTCGGAAATGGCACCAAGAGGGATACCCAAGCAGAGCTGAAGAGAGAATGTAATTTGGAGAGGGAAGTGGAATTTGTGGGATAGAATATGAGAGGAGAGAGGAACACAGAGAAAGAGCTCTAGAAATCTGTATGGGGTTTTGAGTGATTGACTGAATACTAAGCTACGGATTTGTAGGGTGAGAACCCACAAAGTTGGGCAAAGGATAACCACCAGGCAAAGAATTACTGGGGAGCTGTAAGATTAACAACTTATACTACATATGATTGGGATACTTAAGTTCTGACCAGCCATGGTGGAAAGAACTCACTGAACACACATGGAGCATCCAGTAGAGACCTCAGAAAGCTCAAGCCTTGAGAGTAGGGCTCACTAGCCCTAGAGTGTAGATCACCCTAGATCTGACCTAACGCAACTTACAAACTTTAAAAGATCCCCAGCTGATCCTCAAGTAAATTAATTGTCTTGTCAGAACAAAAGGCAATAGTCTTTAAAAGAAGACACCTAAATCCAGACATTCAACAATGTAATATTCACAATATCTAGCAGCCAATCAATTATTACTGGATATGTGAAAAAGCCAGAAAATGTGACTCCTAACAGGGAGAAACACTGGTCATAGAAAGAAAGAAAAAAAAAATCACAAGAAAAAAAATAAATTTGTGACTATGCGTGGTGACGGATGTTAACTGGATTTACTATGACGATCATTTTGCAATATATACAAATATCCAATCATTACATTATACATCCAAAACTAATATAATGTTATGTTAATTATACTTTAATAAAGAGAGACAGAGACTCAGAAATAACAGAGATGATTGAATGAGCAGATGAGGAATTTAAACAGCTATTCTAAGTATGCTCAAGGATTTGAAGGAAAACGTGAACATAATGAAGAGCTACATGGAAACTATTAAAAAGAACCCAATGGAATTTTTAGAGCTGAAAAGTACAATATCTGAAAGGAAAGGCTTTTCAAAAGTGAATGCACTCCCCGTGGCCTGTGGAACAATTTTAATATCAAGTAGTCTAACATGCATGTAATTGGAGTCCTAGGAGGGATAGTGGTAATGGGAAAATATGTGAAGAAATAATGATTGAAAAAAATTCCAAATGTGCTTAAAAAATGTAAGCCCCAGATCCAAAAAAGCTCAGCTAACTGCAAGCTGATGAATACAAGGAGAAGAATGCTATACCAGAAATACACAAATGTAAGCCTATGATAAATTTAAATAAAATACATCATTTTCCTTGATCAGTGTGTGCATCAATTTCTCCTTCCTTCTGCACATCCACTTGGAGTGATCGTCAACACCCCTCCCCACCCCCAGCTTCCTGTCTTACCGAGTGTCAAGAATTTTGGTTGGGAAAGGAGGTTGGGTTTTACCACGAGGCACTTAATATTCACAATATCCAGCAGCCAATCAATTATTACTGGATATGTGAAAAAGCCAGAAAACGTTACTCCTAGCAGGGAGAAACACTGGTCATAGAAAGAAAAAAATAAATAACAAGATGACTGGGATCTGTGGTGAGGAGGAGTAGAAGGAGGCAGAAGCAGATGATGAAAATCCAGAATGAGGAAATATAGAGAAACTTTCCTATTCCTTCCTTGTTGTCCACTGGCTTCTTACTCTCGAGACGCTGTTTCTCTTACTTTTCATTCATGTCTTACAATTCACTTACCCCATACTTACTGTTTAAAGCCCTCGGGTCCAATGAAATTTATGCTCATTTTACCCCATCTCTCCCCTGCCTTTTAAGCACCTCAGGGTAAGATCCCACTTCCTTTCCTAACTGAAATTCTTTTCCTCTCTCCTAAAACCCCCACTTCCTGGTTCCTCAGTTTATTTCTCATTAGAATTTCAGACCTGATCAGATCATCAGCATTGGCTGAGGAGGGAGAAACTCTAACTTTTCTTACAAGGGCTGGGGAAGTAGGCCAGGGGATGAGGAGCATAGATGTGAGGATAGGTTTTTAGGTTTACAGACTGTCACATGAAGTACCTTGTTTCCCACTAAAGCTTTATTTTTTAAAAGATTTTATTTATTTGACAGAGAGAGGGAGAGAGTGGGAGCACAAGGAGGGGGAGTGGGAGAGGGAGAAGCAGGCTCCCCGCTGAGCAAGGAGCCCGACGTGGGGCTCGATCCCAGGACCCTGGGATCACGACCTGAGCTGAAGGCAGACGCTTAACTGACTGAGCCACCCAGGCACCCCTCCCACCAAAACTTTAAACTTCAAGCTTAGATTTCTAGGCAGGCCTGCTAAGGGTATCTGTCCCTTAATGGACCTGTAAAAAAATATAACATCAATAATATTACTAGATAATATAGATTGAACCACTGGTAGACAAGTTTATAAATGATCATTTTTAACATGGTCCATTTGTAACTAGGAATCTGCCCATATTTATAAATATCCATCTCAACAAACATTTCATTTCAGTTGTTGAGAAAATCTCGAGTCAGCTTGAGTAAGGGAAAATAAAATGAAAATCACTTATATTTCCAGTGATTATAAATATAAGTAATTTTCATTCTTTATTCTCACTGCATCATTTTCCGACAAAACTCAGGTGAGAAGTATAATCCTCGGCTGAGGAGGGATGCAATTCTCGGGAGGATATAGTAGGCGTAACTGGTAGAATCTGGTTGTGGAATCTTAGAGCTGCAAGTGAACACTTACATCATATTACAGATAAGACAATGGAGGCCCAGAAGGGTTAAGTAACTTGCTCAAAGTCACACAGCCACTTAAATATACAGTTGGGACAAAGCTCAGCTTTCCTGAAACTTTCGCTTATACCACCACCCTCTTATTATAGCCAACAACAAAAATACATTCTTGAACCCCTTCTTAGAAAACTTATCAAGGGCGTGTGTTCCCACTCGTCTTTCAGATGTTAGCATTTGCTGAAATCCTTTCCCTCTCTTTTTGTCCCTCTGGCTGACATGCCGAAGGTCTGCCAGGAAGCCCTGTCTGCACCAAGTGCATGGGTAGGCTGTCCTCTGGTCCAGCCCCTGGGGATGACAGAACGTCATGAGGTGTGGTGGCTCTGCCTTTTGTCTCCTGGGTTTCACAAGGGCTTTGTTCATATCCAATCACCTCACTTCAGGCCCCCAACCACCAAGGCGGTTTTCCCGCTTCCTCCATCCTGTTATTTCTCGGCCCTGAATGGTCACACCACGAGGCTTGCTGTTGTCTCTGCAGTTTCAATGTCCAAAGCGTTATGGTCTTTCAGAGTGATCCCTTGTAACAAGCTACTTTTAAGAGACATTGATGTATAGCGAAGAGCTTTGGGGATCAGTCATTCATTATTCCATAGGATCCTCGTCTTTTGTAACAGCTCTGTAGGCACTGGGTATCTCTCACCGAACTCTACAAGACAGATGCTAGGCCATGGGCTTCTCCTCGACATTTAATTCTGGGTCTCTTTGCACAATAGTGCCTTTAAATACTCAAATACTTAGGCAGATAGAAGAAACATTGTGTGAGTTTTAAAATTTGCCGTGAGGGGGGCGCCTGGGTGGCTTAGTGGGTTAAGCGTCTGCCTTCGGCTCAGGTCATGATCCCGGGGGTCCTGGGATGGAGCTCCCTGCTCAGAGGGGGGCCTGCTTCTCCCTTTGCCCCTTCCCCTGCTTGTGCTCTCTCTCTCAAATAAATAAAATCTTTAAAAAATAAAATAAAATAAAATTTGCCACTAGGGAATTGGCCCAAGCCAAAGCATGGATGCCTCTTTCTGGCAGTTCACAAAGTTCAATATTTTTAAACCAGAAGTTGCAACTTTGTTTTTTAAATTAAAAAGGAGCACTTCCTTTGCACTTAACTACTCGCAAAGTACTGTGCTAAATGCAGTAAGAGATGAAAGGACGATACTCCAGTCTCAAAAAGCACACAGCCTAACGTGAGGCACAGGAATGTAAATGACAGTGTGGTACAAACAAGACTTAAATAAATGTGAACCATAATTAAAGTATAAAGTCCACGAGAGTGCAAAAGAAGAAATAATCAAATTCTGGCTGTGAGGAAATCAAGGACTGTTGTACATGGGCTATGGCCCATGTATTTAGCTTTTGCTATTAAGTGGTAAAAGAACATTCTGGTCCTGTGACTTTCCAGAGCTCTGCCGAGGAAGGGTGTGTAAGGAGCGTGAGCAGTCTGGATCAGAATGCCGGGGGCATGGGGATCCTCGCAGGGACAGGCTGGGAAGTCAGGCAGGGCCACAGCACCAGAGGCAGGGAGGAGGAGGAGGGAAGTTCTGAGCTAAGACAAGTTGAGGAGAGAGATGAATGTTCCTGGACACATGCTGTAGGTTCCTCTCTGCACTTGGTGCTTTGCACACACCTTCTCTCTGAGCCCCTCACAGTAATATTATGAGGTGAATGCTGTTACCCAAATTTTACCAAAAGGCCACCTGAGGCTCAGAAGGCCACGCACCTTGCCCGATTCCACAACTAGTAAAAGGCAGAGACTGTCCACTGTGTTTTCAGTATATCGTCTTTCTCTCATACTGGCGGTCCTTGGAAGGCCTAAAAGTTTTGCACTTGGTTCTCAACACGACGGATGGCCACGGCTCCGTCAGTCACCGAATGCCACGCAATCATAACCTTGAATTTTCACTTGGGAGATGCTGAGGGGGACGACGGAGTGAACAACACTCACTTTTTCTATACTGTCTTTGGTGCAGTAGGGACGTGTCAGCTCCAGGCATACCGACTTAACCATAAAGAAAGGGAGGCGGAAAATCAAACCCCAAGTTTCTATTTTAAGACCCTGTGGCAACACTGGATACACAATTAGAGTTTTGAATTTTATATATGAAATGTCATTTTCAGAAGTCTCAAATACAGGCAGAATTAGTGCTCTCCACTGTGTGAAAAATCTCCAAAATACTCAGGAAAGCTCTCTTCAAGAGACCTCTTTTATCATTCTCTGAGGACATACTATTTTTTCCTCTCCTTTCAACAAGGGACTCCTAATAATGGCACAATTAGAAGAACAGGTGTCTCACAGCTGTGAACCTGGAGGTTTGAAATGATTTCATTTAAACCGTGAGAGCTGTAAAAAAAAAAAAAAAAAAAAAAAAACTCCATCAAATGTATATTATTTATAAACAAAGGATTAAAAAAAGTTTTCGTGAGGCAAGCCCCTTTTACACTTCTGTGGATCTCAGAATGGAGACTACGGAATAAATATCCAGCTCTTTGGGGTCAGAATCTGGGCCTGTTGAATCATCTGGGTTCTACAAGGAGAATTTCTGTCTTTTAGTGACTATCAGTTTTTATCGGTTAGGATTTGCTAAATCACGCTTGGCTGGGGGAAAAAGCTGAACCCAGCCAGGTCTAAGCAAATCTAAAGGGAAATCAGAAATTAGAAAGTTAAAAGCTGGTTTTATCACTATGCTGATAATATACTCCCAAATTACTTTTCCATGTATCACGTTATTTGGCTTTCCACAACTGTTGCAATACACGAATGTACATCACGAGTGTGTATACGGAAGGTGTTATGATTGCTATTATTTGTGAGGCACTCACCCTACTCCTGTCTGACACCAGTTCTCGCAGGGTGGTGCTGGAGCCCGTGACTGCTCTCTCTATAGTGAGAGTGTGTGTGTATGTAAGTGTGTGGAATTATGGGCACACTAACGTCATGGGAACATAGTGTCTACCTGGGGCAATTCTAGATTTTTAACATTTCCACAAATAATAATAATTCTTAACACGCATAAAGCAGTATATTAAGTGCTAGGCACCGTTCTGGGCCTTTTATACATAAAGAAACATCTAATCCTCCAAAGAGTGAGACAAAGTCGGTATTATTACTGACTGGCCCCTATTTTTCAGATGAGGACACTGAGACGCAAAGAAATGAAGTTATACAGTTAACCAAGGACATGGCAAACCATTCAAACCCAGGCAGTCTGTCTCCCAAATCTGTGTTCCTAATCAGTATGCTACACTTCTTGCGCGTATCACTATAAACTAGAAACAGAGAGGGAGCTTTTCATTTTAAGAAGACAGGATCACTTTGGCTGGTGATAACTCTTGAATTCCCAAAGACTCTCTAAGGTAGGAAAGGCTCTTTTTACACCCCTTCAACACACCACTGTGTATGTTTTTAGACATCCATGAAGGCCAATAGCTCAGCCTAGTTATTACCAGGTAGATGCATGTTCTTACTATCTACATGAGTCCGGAAGGGACAAAAAAATCAGTGTTTTGATAGTCAGAATCATCGTCTGTCGTGTTTAGGGGTTGGTTGTCACTGGAACAGTGACTCATACACATAGACACAAGTCATACCATACAAACTCTGTCTTAATATTTCTACAACCAGAGAGAAAGTTCTTCAAACTAAGGTGGACTTCCAAATGTGAAATGTAAATTACATTCCTGTCCCTTCGCCCAGAAGGGGTATTTCAGTAAGTGCAGAGTACTAAGCTGATACTGTATCGGCCACTTAAAAGAAATTCCTGGGGCACCTGGGTGGCTCAGTCGGTTAAGCATCTGCCTTTGGCCCAGGTCATGATCTCAGGGTCCTGGGATGGAGCCCTGCGTCAGGCTCCCTACTCTGCGGGGAGCCTGCTTCTCCCTCTCTCTCTGCCTGCTGGTCCCCCGGCTTGTGCTTTCTCTCTGTCAAATAAATAAATAAAATCTTCAAAAAATAAAAATAAAAATAAAAGAAATTCCTGGTGGAAAAAGCAACCAGAAAATGAAATATTTCCCTAAGAGAGAGGCAGTCATGTGACAGAGAGCAGAGGGATGTCACCTTTTGTCTCTGGCCTCTGTCTGCGGGGATGCAGATGATGGTAATTTCTCGATCCACTTTAGAGCACGACAGGAGCCAATCAGCAAAATTTGAAAAGCAATAGCACCCGTCCCCAGGGAGTTAATCTTACACATCTTTTTTCCCCCTAATCATAAAGATTATTGGGAGTCAGCCCTTAGTTGAATTCCAACAACTACAAGTGTATATAATACAAGCTATTTTTTTCACTCTTATTTTTAATGCCTTTGCCAGAAAAGATATTTCATTCCGAAGCTTTTCTGAAAAATGCACTGAGTGCATAGTTAGAATCCAGTGATTGTATAGCCTTCCTTCTTCGCAAAGCATTTCTGGATTTTTGCCAACCATCAAAAATACACATTGGGGATTAGTTTACTGGCAGAGACATAAAACTAAAAGAATAATGAGGGAAAAGAAAGGTGCTGGGAATAGAACAGTATAATGGGAACTAATGATTGCCATGCCATACCTTAGCCTTTTAATATTACAACAGGAGCACGAGATTGGGCTTGAAGGGCTCCATACGTCTGCTCCTCCCCCTAAATGTACTTTTCCGGTCTTCATCTTATATTTACAACAGCCTAGTGAGGGAAGTGGGACAAGTATATTCTCATTTTGTAGAAAGTTACACAGTCAACAAAATGCCTAAAATTGGAACCAACTCTTAGTGCAGTGTTCTTCGAACAGCAGAATTTTGTGACTAGCAATACGCTGGCAAACTTATCATCATCAGAGATACTCAATATATCTACGTCCCTTACAGCATGGGCAACTGATGGCTCTGGATGGTTGCCGTCCCTCTCCTGTGGCCACTGTGCATACTGAGCATCATGTCTGGCTAGTCTGGCTAGCCCTCCCATGAATATATTTTTTTAAGATTTTATTTATTTGTCACGGATAGAAAGAGAAAGAGAGAGAGCACAAGCAGCGGGGAGCGGCAGGCAGAGGGAGAAGCAGGCTCCCAGCTGAACAAGGAGCCCGAGGCGGGGCTCGATCCCAGGACCCCAGCTGGTACAATGACCTGAGCCAAAGGCAGGAGCTTAACTGACTGAGCCACCCAGATGTCTTGGCTCCTGTGAATATTATAGAATAGATTTAATCTGCTGGGTCATTCTTACTTCATGTAATACACAAATACGTTTCAATGCAGAGAATGCACAAATCTTTTTTCTTTTTTTTGGTAAGACTATAAAAGTAAGTAATTTTTAAATTAATTTTATGGTGAATCCCATTGTAAGAAGCCACGCTTGATTTACCTGCTTTGTTAATAACGGATTTGCTTAAAGTAACACCTGCATTTTAGATGCTACTGTCAACTGGCTCCGGTTAACAGATTTCTTTAAAGCCTGCTAGAAAATAAACAGAAAAGGAAATTAAACACTGTCTTGAGAACCGGAGAGTTTCTAATGATGCTGATAATTTGTTTGGAAATATTTTGGTTACTTTTTATTTTTAAGTAATTATCCTCTCTCAAAGGTCCTATAGCCTCATCACCTTTCGTCTAAAAATAAGCGCAGCAGAAACCACTGACGTTTGTGTTAGAATCTGCCCCCCAAAAGGATTCCTTCAAAATGTGCCTCGTTGCCCTGTAATAGCCACAATCTGCAGCCACTTTCAAACACATTTGTCACGTGTATTATCACCACTTCCCCTACACCCGAGATGACCATGCAAGATTCCCTAGTAATTTGAAGGCAAAATCATAAAGCAAATATGAATTCTCACTGCAATCTAATTTTGCTTTTACATTTTTGTAAAGTCTACAAAAGAAAGAAGGACCTTGTCCCTAAATATACACATGTACCTGAAGACCAGTGGTTTACCAAAATAGAACATTACATTTTGTAAATTCTGTACCCTGCAGATACGAATGTAAAAAGCCTACAGTGTTTCAGTTCTACTATGGTAAATACTCGCACAGCAAAGATGTCCTAAAAAAAAAAGCCTCAGTCAATGACTTGTTTTAAGCCCTATAATGCAATCACAACTGAATCTTAATAACAGGATTTGACCCTATCACCTAATTATTCCAGGGATGACTTCTTAAAAAATCTAACCTTCATTTGTAATTGCGATGCCCTCTTGTGAAATCGAAGCAGATGAATGAGGTTAAATTAGGACATCATTGAGAGAAGGAACCTAAATTTGAATACATCTGCCACCAGTGCTCTAGGGATTCAACATCGACACAAATCAAATGCTTCCTATGTAAGCAGAGTTAATCAGTCCTAAAAATGCCCTAACATAGTACAAGGCAGTATTTCTTTTCAGAAAATGCAACTTGATACTGAGAAATATATTCCGCCTTAACTTTAAAATGCCATTCAAAATTATCCTATGAGAAAGGGAATCAATTTAAAACATCTTGCCTGAAACCAAGCTGTGGAGTTGCATTCTGCTTCTTAAAATTCACTGTTATAAGGATCCACACTTTTTCTCTCCTAAACTGTGGCTTAGTGATCTTAAAACAAATGTGCACTTCGTGTGGGTCATTTTGGCACTGGATGGGATACTTCTGTCCTTCTTACCCATCTTAAAGATGTCTTGGGGGATATCTCAATGTGAACACGGCCCTGAGACCCTTCCTAACAAGCATTGCCACTAAGTAATCTCTTGTAACACTTATGGTTGCAGGGATAGAACAAGACCATTGTGTGTGACCTGATTTCATTTCAGTGACTGTCCCAGTAAAGAATGACATCATCCCATTCTTTTTTCTTGATCTCCACTTGTGACTGTCCCCCTCTCCCCGCCCCCACCCTCATCATAATTAAACTGCTCCCCTCCCTCCCCCTCCTCATTCCCAGGGGAGTAGCTATTTTCCTCTTAACTTCCTGCCTGAATGTATCATTATGGCAAGAGCAAAGGGTTTTGCTCTGGTCGGTTAATATCCCGGGAGTGTGTTTCCTCGCCATATTAGACAAAGCTCTATTCTCTTGGCAGCCGAAGCATACTGAGAGGACCATCTGCTGGGACAGGTCTCACTCAGTCAGATGAAAATGGAGAAAAGCCAGCGAAAGGTGGCACAGGCTGAAGCTTGGTGTTTTCTTTCAGCACAAATTTGAGGATGTACTGTCTAAACAGATCCATTTAACGATGTGTATGCATGTGTGCACATTGGTAGGCTTGCGCATACTAGCACTTGCTTTATCACTTAGATTTGTATCGATGACCCACATGTGAAAGTATTTAGTCTCAGAGGGATGAAAGGACGGGACGCAGGAGAAGACATTAGTTTCAAAACTGGCATTAGAAGGCAACTAAATAAAACGGCTGTGTGAAGGAAGGTGCGGGTTAGGTTTTTTTGAGCATAGTTATCTCTTATAGGAAAAAAGCAAAATCCACTTAATATGCCCCACATCCGTGTAATAGAGAATGATGCCCCAATTCAAACTAATGAACTATGAAGACACTGCAGAAACTGTAGATTGTTTCGATACAACAGTGAAAAGAATCAGAATAAAATAGTATATTCTCTGAGTTTCCAATTATATAAAATATTAGGTAGTACCATACGAAATTGCTGCTTTTGTAGGTCAAAATAGTCAAATAGTGGCAGTTGTGTATGATTCCTCACTGCATATATTCATATACAAAAAACTTAAAGGGCTGGAGTTAAGTGTGTGTATGCTTTACCTCAACAAATTTTCATATTGGATCGCTATTATATTGTTTTACAACAAATACGTTATTTTAACTGACACTAGGATGTGCAATGAGAAACGTTAAGGGCGAGAATGATCACAAGGGAAAAGAGTCGGCTTCTCAGCACCCCCAAATTCAGCTATTTATATTCCGCAGCAATATTTTTTTTTAAGATTTTTTAAATTTATTTATTTGAGACAGAGAGAATGAGAGAGAGAGAGAGAACACATGAGATGGGGGAGGGTCAGAGGGAGAAGCAGACTCCCTGCCGAGCAGGGAGCCCAATGCGGGACTCGATCCAGGGACTCCAGGATCATGACCTGAGCCGAAGGCAGTCGCTCAACCATCTGAGCCACCCAGGCGCCCTCCGCAGCAATATTTTTAATGCTTTTAATGCTCGGTGGATACCCAAAGATAATTTTAGCAGTTTTTAGGGTCTAAGTCTGGAGTTGATCCCTTGAAAAGATGTAGTTCACTATTACAGTCCATGGACAATTAAAAAAAATCTCTTAAATTTAAATTAAGGCATTGAGTATCACTTAAATTATTAAGGTAATATAAAAAAATAAAGTGCCAGGGAGGCACAGCCAAGACATGCTTATGATAAAATTTTCCATCCTAAATAGGCATCAGCAGGGCTAGGAAAGGTCTTAATTTCCTTACAAACAACATAGCCGCTGTTCTAAGTTATCCCATCTGTGTGCCCCAAACCTTGTCTGACAGCGCAGTTTTCGAGTCCGGAATGTACAATAGCAGCCATTCAGATTTTGGCAGGTGTATTTCAAGCTGAAAACCAGGCTCCACAAAAAATAACAGTCTGTTTCACAGGTGTGAACATTTTTGCCAAGAACTCTCACAATCTCCCCCAAGCTGTGAAATTTAATTGTCCTTTTGTTGTCTTATTGTATGTGAACACAATCTATCTTCCCTTGGATCAAGAGAAAATCTTCTGGCAATTGGACAGTCAGGAGATGCTTAGGCAGCGTCTGTGTTTTGCTTATAACATCTCCTGGTTCTGTTTCTCGTGTTACGTACTTTGGAGGTGATGCCAAGTTCAATGAACTGCAGGTAAGCAGTTCTTAAAGCTGGAAAAATATTGAATGAACTTTATATCCAGATGACAGGAGCAGAGAGGCAATCAAAAATGCACAAGGCAGCATTCTGAAGCTCTAAGGCTCATTAAAGTGGTCCTTATTTTATAAACCTGACTGTCTGAGCACACACAGAAAGGACTCATTGCTTTCTACAAAATTTGCCAGATGAGAGGACTGTAGATCTAGGAATACAGATGTGGTGGTGAAAAGTGACTCAGCTGTCTATCTAATCCAGCTCAAGGACTGGATGAGGAAGGGCAGAGAGTTTGAAGCTGGCACTTGGTGGGACTTTGAATCTGAATTTTCTAGTCCAAAGACAGAAAAAGCATGCTGGAGACTTCTCTCAGAGGGGGCCTACAGATTTTTAAGAAGTAGGCGTCTTGTGTGTTAAATGTGAGCAAGTGATTCTAACTTGATCCAATATTAAACACATTTCTGTTTTCTCGTAATAAGAATATGCTGAAAAATGAAAAGGACATAATGCTTAAAGTAAAATTACCCATTAAATGGAGAACTGACTACGGGGCGCCTGGGTGGCTCAGTTGTTAAGCATCTGTTTTTGGCTCAGGTCATGATCCCGGGGTCCTGGGATCGAGCCCCACATTGGGCTCCCTGCTCAGCGGGAAGCCTGCTCCTCCCTCTCCCACTCCCCCTGCTTGTGTTCCCTCTCTCGCTGTGTCTCTCTCTGTCAAATAAATAAATAAAATCTTAAAAAAAAAAAAAATGGAGAACTGACTCAAGAAGATGAAGAATTCTTAAGAAGTCACAGTTCTACTGTTCATTGAACTAATTTCTAAACAGATACCTTTTTTAGTTTCTGTTTTGGATTATTTCCTCTCCTGTTAGGAGTTTTGAAGGAAGGAGACCTAAACTTCAACTTGTTTTCTCTTATTTTTGATTTATCTTGTGGATAACCAGCTTCAATATGTTTCTGGTGATACCCCAGATCATCTGCACACAAAGCACTGAGAATTACAGAAAAAAAATGGCAAGGCTCATGATTTTCTGTCAAGGAACTAACCCCAGACTCCTGTACACTTCTAGGTATTTCCCTGCTAAACTTGCCATTTGTAGTGTGGACACAAAATGCTTAATTCCATAAGTATTAGAAAGAAAAGCTCGATAAATCCGTCCTCAAGAGACAAACCTGAAATTCAGGCCAGACCTGCTAAAGATTTCATTTTGTTTTGTGTGAGGTTCACGAACTTTTTGGTGATTAGAGGACTTTATCCAAGACAACCTGGGCCAACGCAAGGCTTAGAATGAAAAGCAAGTGAAGGGTAATGATTTTGAAGAGCCGCAATTTGAAATCAACAGGAATTCAATAGTTTCCATTGCATTAGTTTGGTTGGGGAAGAAGGGAACAAATTTCAATGTTGACATTTGAGAAGAGACACATGGGGCTGTAAACTTATATGAATCAACACCCCTGAGAATGTTTTTGCAACTAAGGTCGTATCGCTTAGGTGGGTCTCTGTAACTCTTCCTGGCCCCACAACACCCTGGCACTAATATTCACTTGGCCAAGGCAAGAAACTGTGAAGGCAAAGCTATGAACAAGACAGGTGACATTTGTGTGGATGACCGGGTGGAGCTGGCCTGCCATTCACTGTGGCTCTAAATTCCCCTGAGCTTCCTGAGCAGCCATGACATGTTCATAAAGTGCTTTACACCCAACGTGGGGCTCAAACTCACAACCCCAAGATCAAGAGTCACAGGCTCTCCTGACTGAGCCAGCTGGGCGCCCCTGATTCTTTAGATACTCATTATTTAGACGGTTCTTTTGCCATTCCTGAAGACTAATTTCATGCAATGGCTCTACCCCATTTAAGGCCCCTTTTAGCTCTCTCATCCAGGAAGGAGGAAAATGTTACGGGAAGGTGCGGGGCTCCTCCGTTTCTTGCAATTCCCCATCCATGAAACAGTCCCTCTTCAAGTGACATGGGGTGCTCAGCTTTAATTAGCCCCTTGGCTTAATTAAGCAAGAGATAAATGTTTGCTACGAGTACCTTTGAAGATTTTCTGCAATTACTCTGTCGTGGAGAACCTGCATGTCATCTGCCAAAATCACCTTCTTCAGACGGTGGTGGGTGGCCGTCAGCACCTACAAGGGAGGAGAGCAAATGTGCCCTCAGTTCCATTTTATCAGTGGCTTCTCTCATCTCTCAGATGGCGCCCTTTCACAAACTTCAAAGGGGAACATCATTAGGAATAATAGTCTCCAAATTTTATCCACACTGCTTATCTTACAATCACTTGCGAGAGACTTTGAAATACGGTGGGTAATTCAGTGCTTTTGTAGGAGTTCCCATTCGTCTCTCTCTTCATCAAGGGAAAGACTTTCCCTTAGATTCATTTCATATTATTCTCTGACTAGATTTCCCAAAACTAATAAAGAAGAATTTCTTTTTAAAAGTTTACAAAGCGTTCCAAGTTTAAAAGTTGAGTGACCTCGAATTTCAGGTTATGAGACCTGTTTGGAAGGAAAATGTGCTGATTCACAAAATCTCCTAAAGCTGCTGCAAGCTATTATTTGATGAGTAGCAAAGTAAGCATTTACAAGTGGTTAAATTTGTTTCTCTTTTGCATTTATGGCAGGTGAAAAATGTAAGTAACTAAAAGCAACTTAGATACTTCGAATAAGAGGAAACACCCAGATTAATGCAGTATATGATGATGCAATCTTGCCTCAGTGCAGAGCACATTTTAACATGTACACATCATATGATACATAGTATAAAAGAGGAAGTAGAAAATATGTAACATATGTATCTTATGAGAAAATATAAGCTATCAGAAATATAAAAGAATAGGAAAGCAATACACACACTTTAACAACCCCACATTTCCTTTACCTTTAGAAAGTATTTTTCTTGCCCATGTAAATATTAGAACATTTCATTTGAGCCTTCTTACCTCTTCACTGGTGAAAACCAGTGTCTATTGGTATGCACAGAGGGGAATCTCAGAGGTAATGGGTATAGATTATTTCCCTCAATACAATAGACCTGGAATCTCTTCTGGATCTGAACTGGCCCTGCTGATTTAGGTTAAATGTGGGCAGTACCAAGTCCTTTTTGCTCTGCTCTGGAAGCTTCATTCTTACAGCAAGACTGCTGCAGCAGGGCCTCCCTGGTGCTGGCCTTGTTGGCTGCAGGACCCTTCCTCCCACGCCACCCTTATCATGTCTCTTTCCATTCCTGACAGAAGCTCAGCTCCACCACCCATCTACACCACCCTCTGTCATCTGGCACGCCCAACCCAGTTGGCCTTTTGACTGCTCCCCTGTGCTTCCCATCCTGGGAGGTGCTGAGCTCTCGGACAGCTTTTACATTCTCTGTTCCCATGTCTCTGATAATCTTACAAATTATTATAAGCATCACACAGAGGTCTACTTTTTAAATATGTTCCTGGAGGACATGGAAATGTTTATGTTTATAATTATGCATGACACCTTGTGATCTCCCCAAGTAAATGTTTACCCCGGAGCGTGAAGCTCTAAGTATCTGCCTGTGGTCGTGCTGGCATAGCCTAATGCCAAAGAACACTCTTTTTGCAATCATTCTGAATATACTCCTGGGGGTAGCAGACCCTGGAATTGGATGCCTGAATTCCAAGCTACAGCATTCACTGGCTATGTGACCTTGAGCGAGGTACTGAATTTCTCTATGCCTCAGAAGCCTCTGAAAGATGGGGATTGAAGATAGTATCTAACCCATAGGGTTGATGGGAAGATGACAGGTTAGCATCCAAGTAAAAAATTTAGAAGGATTTTTGGCCCATCGTTAAGCACACTATAAACGTTGGCCATTGTTATTACGTGGGTTAATTTTTTTTTTTTTTTTTTTAGCCAGTAATAAAGATACAACTGCCCTTGCAGCGGTAATTTGCAATCAAAAGGTATTTTCATGGAATGGGAGCAGAGTTTCCATAAATCTTATAAATGAGGGCTCTGATTTGTCATCATTAAACTGGTAACCTGTGGGATTATAATGTAACAATTTAATTGCTGTCGGCTATTAGAGGGAGGACAGAGGCAGCCTGAATACCTGGCTGATGCATATGTGCCCACGAGAGGCAAATGCTTCTGGCGGTGCTGTGTGAGGTTGTGTTGGTCAGATCAGAGCAAGGTGACAGGATGGCTGAGCCATCACAGTTCTCCGCTCCATAACTTGGACGCCAGCAGAGGTACTGCTTGGATCCTGTCCTCCTTCACACGCACCTCTTGGAACAATTCGTTAAAAATAGGCATAGTGCTAAGTGTGCGATAGAAGTTTCTTATTAAAGTGTTTCTTTTTTAATAATTTCATGAATGAACACGGTTAAAACAAATTTATTCTTTAATTTCAGCAAAACGGCATCATCTGGCAAAGAAAATTAACATTAAAGAGAATATTATTGGGCGCCTGGGTGGCTGAGTCGGTTAGGCGACTGCCTTCGGCTCAGGTCATGATCCTGGAGTCCCGGGATCGAGTCCCGCGTCGGGCTCCCTGCTCGGCGGGGAGTCTGCTTCTCCCTCTGACCCTCCCCCCTCTCATGTGCTCTCTGTCTCTCATTCTCTCTCTCTCAAATAAATAAATAAAATCTTCAAAAAAAAAAAAGAATATTATTGGCTTATGGCTTTGTTCATATTTAATCAGCAATTTCTCTTGGATTTTCAATGATATAAATATAATGTTATTATTGCGGATGTATAGTTATATAAACATAACTCAAGAAATTAATACTTAACGTTTTTTAGGGTACGTATTTCGGTAACATTTTAGTAGATAACAACATAAAGCATTACTGGGGGCTCGGTAGGTGGTCCATTGATCAGGTTGGGAAATGCTGTAAGACAGTACCCACCAGCCTGGCTTCCTCAGGGTCCCCCTTCTCCTCACGCTCTGTGCGACTCTCTTTATACTTTCACTGCCGCTGTTCTTTACCTAGAAAAATCCGCCATTATTCGCCCCACCTCTTCAAGTTCTAGGCACCCCTCTGGGATCAGCTGAAATCCTGACATTTCCTAACAACCTCTATTTTCATTTCTCTCGCCAGCACTCCAACACTTACAAACCCACGCCGTGCAATGTAGCATTTAGTTATACAGTCCCCACTGTTGTCACTGCTTGCCTACATGGGTGAGGGCTCATCTCTCGATCAGGTTTTAGGATTGCTAAATTGTGAGGGTTATACCTGGGGCTTCGTCTACATCTCAGACTCTAATCATAACGTGGCCGCCAGTGAGTATGATGCGCCAGTGAAGCACCCCTTCATCGTCAGGATCTGAGTTACCTCTTGATTCCGGGTTTGTTTTGGAGTTTATTCAAGTTTTGGTCAAACACACCTAATCGAAGACCTTGAATGGTTCCTGAAGCAAGGATAAATTGTCGGTCCACACGGCGCCGAAGCTGGGCCACACAAACTTGAATGAAGCAGGCCATCACTGGCCTGGCTCTGGGTCATTTTGCCCTTTCTTTTTATTAAGCCAGATTTATGATATTTTCCGTAAGCAACGACTCAGCACAAGACTCAGATGTGTCTTGCGCAAACGCGTGTGTGGGGGGGAGAGAGAGAGAGAGAGAGAGTGAGAGAGCAAGAAAGCGAGCGCTCGTATGAATCTCAGTTTCTGTTCATAAAATGCACAGATAAGATTGGGAGACATCCAAAACCCCTTTCTGCTCTAAAATTCTATAAAACATTGGCACCTATGCCTATTAATTTGACATTAACATCCACAAATAAATGCAGTTGTGCACCAGAATTTCACCTGCTGATAATATACCGGGAAGCTGAGTTTGATAGTTTAAGAGCTGTACTTGAAAAGTTTGGTTTGGCTTCTCTGTCTGTATTAGCGCTGTTGTACTTAGCACTTATGAATCCATGCTATAAAGTAAGTAGATGATTGAAATTAAGTCTCTTGGCTTTCAGTTGTTCAGAAACTGAGCTGCATTTCCTGGCTCTCAAACTTCGTAAACTCATCAGATTTTGCTGCAGAGAAATGTCATTAAAATAGCAGTCCTCGGTGGAAAACACTAGCACCATTCAGAGTGAAACGCTGAAACAGTAACTGATGTTTTTAAACTGAATTGGAGGTATTTTTCTACACTGCACACACATATACACCCATGGAGATAGATGTGTGAGGTAAACACGTCGTTTTCTTCGGCAGTCCTTTAATTTCTCCTAAAAATGGCTTTTCATCTTGTTGCAGAAGTGCATTCTGTCTGTGCTCGTAATGCCTTGGAAAGTAATAACAGTTCCAAACTGCTTTCCCTAAGGAGTTGTTGGAAGGTCCAAAATGTCCTCATTAGAAAACTTGCACTGAACCACACAAATCTTGCCATTGTGGATGGTGCTCGCATGTGGGACTATTACTTCATGCACAATGACATGAGACCAGAAAACATGTGAACAGGAAGCCAAACCCAAGAGAGAGTTGGGGAGCGTCCAGCTTTCCAAACAGCACAGAAATGAAGCAAGATTCAGCAATCTTCTGCACTCAGGTGTCTGGGGGCCCGCACAGCTGCACCCCGTCCCACTCTTCAAACACTGTGCAGGAGAGCACAGTGGCTCAGGCAGCACCCAGCCTGGAGTGGATCATTATGTCAGCAACCCCAAAAAGACTCTGAAGAGTGTAGCACTCACTTATGGAGCCAAGACTTTAAATGGCTTGAGTAACCTACACCTGGAATGGCCAGCACCGTATATGGAAGCTCAGTATATTCTTCATACTTTCTATTGCGCTAATGGGAATTCCCCCCAATATATCTGGCTCCTTCTTTAAATAATAAACTTTCCCATGATGCCAGTCCATCTTCTTCTAAAATATACATATGGTGATTATTTTGTATAGCTGATACACTAACTGTTCCTTTTTGGAACTTTTTTTTTTTTTTTTTACGGCGGAAATATTTTGTAAAAATAGAAACCTTTTTCATGATTTCAAAAGCCCAAAATAATTTCTGAAGTTTGGGGAATTTTGAAGTGAACCATCAGAAGCCAGATGGAATTCAGCTTATAACCAAATATTATCTTTCTGATGAGTGAGAAAACCTCTTTCTATTTACAAGTGGGAATAGCTTCTTAACTCTGTTTTAAAATATGTTGATACAGTTTGCCTACCAGAAAGAAATATTATATGACTTTGTGAGACGAGTCATGCAGTCCGGGGCTAAGCCCCTTTCCTAATAAATGGTATTTGCTCTGGAGTGTTCAGGTGGGGAAGGCACTATGAAATGCAGGAAATCCAATCGAGGCTTTGCCATGGAAGATTAAGTGCTGAGTGCAGAAAGGGTGAAAGGTATAAGAAAACTAAGGTTATCAAGTAATCAGACCTCAAAGATGTAAAAAGTCACAGCTTCCTGTCTGCTAATCAGATTGTTTTCTATTCATTCTGTTAAAATTCTTCCAGTTGTCATCTTTTAAAAAATTCGCAAATGCTATCCACCCCCCACTCCTTTCTTTTTTTTTTCTTTTTTCTTTTTTTTAAAGATTTTATTTATTCATTTGAGACACAGAGATACAGAGATACAGAGAGAGAGAGAGAGAGAGCATGAGCCGGGAGAGAGGCAGAGGGAGAGGGAGAAGCAGGCTCCTTGCTGAGCCAGGAGCCTGATGTGGGGCTCGATCCCAGGACCCCGGGATCATGACCTGAGCTGAAGACAGACGCTTAACCATCTGAGCCACCCAGGCGCCGCCCCCCCACTCTTTTCCAATGACGCACCGTTCAAGCATAGGGGAAGAACTTGCCCGTCACACGGAAGGAGGAGATGGTTGTAGGCGAAGTAATGGCCAGGTGGGAAATGACCTCCTTTCCTCCAATCTCCGAGTGTGCCCCCTAATTCATGGGCAGTGAGTGGAAAAGTCTGCTAAGGAAGGGCTGCTTATTCATGACTAAATATTCTTTGTGAATATGTGTTCTTCCTCAATAAGTATTCTACTAGCCCTCAGATCTTTTTTCCTAGTCTCTCCTAATTGCTGAAGGCTCAGAGGAAGTACAAATTAGTCTTTTTAAGGGTATGCATGGCTATTGGCAAGGCTGCCCTAGACATGGCCTTCCTGTTGAAAAGTTAATGGAAAAACAATCCGCTCAACAGCAGGGATGCAAGATGAAAGTTCAGAGCCCAGTAAGCCCAGATATTGACATTTCTTGGGGCCATCAAGCATAACAGAGAGTGCTTAAAATCCTCCCCCCTCCAAATCTGGCAATTTTATACTTTTTAAAACACTTTTTTGATTTTTTTACTCAATGTTGCTGTCTACCTTCTTCCTCCGTCCCCCGGCCCCCGACTAACTCGATTTTCTGTTATAAAGGTGTGTCTCCTTCTGTTTTATGGTATTCCATCATAGCTACCCAGTTGAGCCCAAAACTAATACAGACCTTTCCTTTTCCTTTCATTCCCTCATTCAGCCCCCAAGTCGAGAATGTCCTACCTTCTAAATATTTCTGGACTCTGTGTCCTACTGTCCGCCTACACGACTCAGGACCTCAGCATTTCTCACTATACACTGCAATAGTCTTTGAACCGGTCTCCTAGTTTATAGCATCGTCAACTCCCTTGGCCTTTGCCCACCGCCCACTCCATACTGGATACTAGATGCTCTATGTAAAACCTTCCTAAAACAAAAATCATATTTACTCTCTGCTTTCTTCGCCCCATTCAAATCGACTCCCACTGATTAAAGAGTGATTCTGACAGTGCCAACGCTGGTGAGTTTAAGGAGCTGGAGCTGCCATGCTTCCGTCATTGGGACGGCTTTGCTACAAACAAGTACATCGTCTAGTAAACCATCATTAGTGGCCTAATGATGCCACTGGTTTACACTTCAGCCCAAGCTTTTTTTTTTTTTTTATCGATATGAACCTATAAAACAGATTTTTGAAGATCACGAGCTGATCCATGCATGAGTTTGAGTTTTACTAGAGTAAAAGATCTAAACACCTCAGCATGAGGCACCGGAATATTCATGGTTGGGCCCCTGACTAAATCTCCAGCCCCTCGCAGGTTCAACACTCTAGCACCAACTGAAATCAGCTTCTTTTTTTTTTTTAAAGATTTTATTTATTTATTTGAGAGAGAGAGAATGAGAGACAGAGAGCATGAGAGGGAGGAGGGTCAGAGGGAGAAGCAGACTCCCTGCCGAGCAGGGAGCCCGATGCGGGACTCGATCCCGGGACTCCAGGATCATGACCTGAGCCGAAGGCAGTCGCTTAACCAACCGAGCCACCCAGGCGCCCCTGAAATCAGCTTCTAACCCCAGGCTTTCTTGCACCTTCTCTCCAACTGTCCTCTTCTGCAAGGTCCTTCCACACCTCTTGCTGATCCTTCAAGACTCACGCAATCACTGTCATCTTTGCGCAAGTTCCTTTGACTGACACTAGGCAGAAATAATCACTCTGGCTTCAATTCTGTCACTTAACCTTAAACACACTTCTGTTTTTGTAGGTAGTGCACTGTTAAGAAAATTATCTGTTGTTTCCAACTGTCCCCTCAGATTATAAACTCTTCCAGGGCAGGATATTAATCTTACTCACCTTTGCATCACCAGTGCTTAGTGTAGCATGTAATACATAGTAGATGCTCAATAAATGAATGAATTGACTCAAAGATGAAAAAATAGAGTAAATGGAAAAGCCCTACAATGGACTGAAACACTGCTATTTTCAGACACCGTGCTAAGTAGTTCACATATATTATCTCCTTTCAGTCCTTTCAACAATCCTGTCTTTGAGGCAAGTAGTATTGGTCATATTTTATAAACGTGAAACCTGAGGCTGCAAATCTTAAAGATCTTGTTGCTGGTCCTATAACCAGGTAATGGCAAAAGCAAGCCTCAAATCTGGACCCCGTCATGGTTTGTATTCTTTCTACTATGACTGAGTATGCCTTTGAAGATAATGTTGAGATTATGTGGCTGATCTTTGTAATTAAATTAGCTACCATATAGAATTTAGTGTTGACAGATCACTTTTAAATTCAGGGGTAAAAGCAACTAGAATCCAGTCTCATTTTCAACTTTAATTACGCCTCAGAATTTCTTGGAAGCCACAGAGAATTCTAAGTGGAGATGTCATTTAAAGAGGTTCTTTAAAACAGACATAATTTTATAATGCTTCTTATGTTTGCTTAATAAATAGCTCTATTGCATTCTGAACTTTGATATGAAATCTTTCCACCTGGCCCATTTTGGATATTATATCATGTAAAATTCTGAGCACCAGAGAGATACAAGAAATGGAAGAGTATATGTATGTGTAAATATATATTTAATTATCCTGAACACTTACATACATTTGAACGTATAAACATACACTCAAACACACACATTTATACATACTCATTATATGTGGTTTTCACATCTGCTTATCTAATGATAAAGACAATCAAGCCCAGTGTTATAGCACTAAAAGTGAGAGGTCTTGTCAATTTATATATCTTAAGTTTTCTTACCTGAGTAAAGACATTAATTTTCTATATGTCATAGTGCACAAAGTTATCATCATGGTTTTGTACATGCAAATTGTACAACTACCCAAAATAGCACTGAAATAAGTTCAGAAATGGGATCTTTCTTAGTGTTATTCTCAGGTTTTAAATTCACTTTTTGTTGAAAAACACTTTCTCAACGCAATGAGCATCATCCCTGCAAAAACTACTCTGTGAATTCAGCATTCTGCACAAAAACGGAGTTTAATGACAGAGTTTTGGTTTTTGCCAGGGCTTCAGAAGTTAGTGTCCATATTCCTTTAATATTTAGACCCTTCAGCGAGGCGGCGAACAATGTAATAACAATTCACATGTCCACTGTAGTTACAGTGTTTTGTAGAGTTCACACAAGCCCGAGCAAGTTTCAAGCCTACACCGAAAGATGGGATTTATTTCATAGTGTGAAAAGAAACTTCCAACAATCCTATTTGTCCGACACTGTGAGCGCGGCAAGCGGAGAAACTGAAGACTAAAGTCCTGCCATCCGTTCTGGTGGCCTAACAAACCAGGTGAATAGCCAGAATTCCTCTCTAGGGTGAGGAGATGTGTGTAGACCAGTCAGACATGCCCAGGACCCGGTGGCAGTGGCCAATTTCAGCACCTGGCCTGGGTGCTCTTTTGTGAAGTGAATTATCCACCCAAACCTCTTTCCCCTCCTTTAACTTTCAGGAGGGACCCAACTGGGTGGAGGACTTTGGCCAGAAACACACTTTCCATCACCTAAGAATCCGAGCGGGGGAAATGCTTCCAACGAAGAGATACTATGAAATGGACAAGGGCAGTAAGGAAAGTTTGCTTCCTTCCTTTTTAAAGAAAAAGCAGAGCATCATACTTACGAAAGCCGCCTTCCAAATCTTCTCTAGAGAACAAGCTCTGGGAACTGGGAGCCTGCAGAGGAGCAGAGATAAGGTGGCAGCGGGACTTCCTTCCTCCTCCCCAGGCCGAGAGTCATTGTTCCTTATCTGCCCTGGCCTCCGAGGCGCGCGGGGAGCCAGGGAGGCCTGGCCTCTGACCCGCACCGCCCTCCCCTCTGGCCTCCGCGCTCGGGCTGGGGGTTTGCTCTCCGCAGCTACAGCCGCCCCGCCTGATAGCGGCCCAAAGATTCATTAGGGACTGTCTGCGAAGTGCTTGCAAGATGAAGAGGGTTATATAAGCCCGCGTATTATTATCATCACACACCCCCATAGAACCCAGGCTGCCAGACAAACAAAAGGCAGTTCCAAGAAGAGGAGGAGCAGAGGCAGAAGTTACACTGGGGGTGAATTTCGGGACACTGCTGAACTGACTGGAAAAAAAAAAAAAAAAAAGGCAACCCAATATGTGTATGCAAAGCTCGGCAAACAAACAGTGAGCTGCAGCTGGCCGGCCGGCCGCGGGGGCAGGCTGCTCGGAGGGCGGGCCGGCCGGGCTGCCGGGGCTGCCGGGGCTGCCGGGGCTGCCGGGCGTGCGGTTCCGGGCCCCCACCCCCCCCCCCCCCCCCCCCCCCCCCCCCCAAGCTCCCAGCGCGCCGGCACAGTAGCCTCCTGTGGCGGGATGTAGTGCCTGAGGAAGATGTGGTATTTGGAAAGGCCGGCGTTCCAGAGACCAAGTGCTTGGTAAACACTGATGTTTCTGAGACTCAGACCAGGTGCTTCTGGTGCTTCCCTTGGTTCCCGGGCTCTTGTTTTCCCAGCGATGGTTTGCAGGGAGCTCCCCGAGCCAGGGCTGAACCCTCTATTTTCATCCTCGAGTTGTGGTCTCCGTGGCGTCTCACGCTTTTCTCTGTGGGAGCGATAGACCGAGCCAGAGGGTTCTCTCCGCCCACCCCCCCGCCAGAGGCCAGAGCTCAGAGCTCGGGTCTGAGAAAGTTCTGATTCACTGTGAGCATCGGTCCTTCCTGCTTCCCTCCCTCCCCAACTTTGCTACCTCCTCTTTTCTTCGGATGGTTGTTATTCTGCCCCTTCCAGGCACTGCTCCCCAACTCCCCCCAACTCCTACGGAAATTTCTCATCTTGGTATTCGAAACTTCCCTGTGTCTCCACACTCCTTACCAACTTCCCAGGCTGCCTTCGGCCTCACCTACCCCAGCACATTAGAATATGAATCATACTCTAAAGATGGCCTTCCAGTTCCTTCGCTTCCTAGCCTTACTCACATCCTCCACCTCAGCCTGGAATGTCTGCACTCCCGTTTCCTTCCAAGCTTAGCTGAATCCCAACTTCCCCACGAAATCCTTCCCAAAGTTCCCCTCTTTTCTCTCTGCTTCGCTGCCCTCGTTCTTCCTGTGCTGAGTGCCTTCATAGGTTCAGGGTGCCTTATGTGGTTCCCCAGGATGGCCTAGGACACAAGGAGCTTAATGACTGTGTACGAGGGTGGACTGGATTTAACTGCTGGCCCTTGGACCTGATCGTGCCTGGGCGTCAGTCTTGGACTGCAAGGGTCCTCTCACAGTGAAAGGGGCCGGGTCTAACTCGGGCAGGCTCAGGTGAACGCTGCCACGTGGTGGGGAGTATTGATCCTGGAGCCCGGCCATAGCCTTATGGGGGGGTGTGATATCCTTTACTTTTGCGTATGTTTGGAAATTTTCATAAATTTTAAAAAGAAAAGGGAAGCTTCATAAAACGGGGAGGGGAGCATCCCAACTCTACTTGAGTCAGCTTCCTCTGGGATGTAAGTTTGTGAGGGGAACAGGATGGCTGGCGTCTACTTGAGCCTCTGTTACTGCACATTTGGAGGACCTATAAAGTGGCGCTTACTTAATAGGATGCCAGGAAAATTCCCCAAAGGTGAGATTTTTCAGAAAGCAGACTTCTGGGATGCATCTTATGGGGGAGAGTCCTCCACTACTGAAAGAACGCAGGCTATCACAACAGCAGGTCCACGAAATAACAACAGCTCTCTGGTGAATTGTTTTATGATACAGGATGAAACATAGACCGTGAGCTGTCAGGTACTGCATTTCTTGTGGCTTTGTACGAAAGTGTTCTTAATGACATTTCCCCTGTTATTCTTTGGTGAAAGCAACGTGCTTTAAATTCCATCTGTGGTGGTTGGAACGACCCTGGTGTCATTTAAGAGACTTGGGATGTGTCTACACAGTACATGTTCTCCAATACATACTAAACGTTCAGGCAATTAGAAGAATGCTCCCGCCTCCACTGATTTGGAACAATAAAAACCAATTCAGGTTCTAAAGAGAAATGTTAGCCTCAAGTTCTTGGGGTTTTGGCTGCAGGAATGACAGAGTAGTTCATGGATAGGATCTTTCCTCACTTTGTCCTGCTCAGGTCAGAGCCATAATGTTTATTATAGCTACCATTTATGAGGCCCTACGAGGTTCCAGGCACTGGCTAGATGCTTTACATGCATTCTTAATGTAGCACTTGTCCTAAAACAGAGCGATTTTTTTTTTTTTAAGATTTTATTTATTTATTTGACAGAGACACTGTGAGAGAGGGAACACAAGCAGGGGGAGTGGGAGAGGGAGAAGCAGGTTTCCCGCTGAGCAGGGAGCCCGATGCGGGGCTCGATCCCAGGACCCTGGGATCATGACCTGAGCTGAAGGCAGACGCTTAACGACTGAGCCACCCAGGCGCCCCAAACAGAGTGATTTTTATCTTCACTTTTCAGATGGAGAAACTGGTAACACAACTAAGGAAGTGACAGGATGAGGATTTGAACCCCTGTCTATCTGAACACCCAGCCTACAATTTTTCCATTCTGCTGAAAGCTGGCAGGAACTTGAGATAGTAGCTCATCTGGGTTCTAACGAACCCTAGGCTTTTGAGGAAGTGCCTTAGGAATCTTTGGGGAAGAACGGGGAAGGAGGAAATGTGAGGGAGAGGCCAGGTCAATTGGACTTGGGCTCCACTCATTGGACTCAAACTAAAAGCTTCATTTCTCTTTTGTAGAGTGACTTTGTTTTGTTCGAAACAAGGGTTTTGCTACTAAAGAAGTATTTTAAAACTCTTGGTCTAGTTCAACTTCCTCATGAAAGAGTACAGAACTTGGGGGCCAGAGAGATTAAATGCCTTGCCCAAGATTTTATAAACAGGGCTGGCATTAACATCAGATGTCCAAGCTCCACCTGAAACCATTGGTCTCCCCATATGCTTTATCTTTTCACTTGTTAAATAGCAGGGAAAGGGAGAGATAGTTTGACCTGACTTCATTTCCTGACAGAATTCTTCATGACAAATGGAAGGCAGAAACACCTCCACTTCAGCGATCTAGACCATCTTTGGCCTTTTGGCTCTAAGTCTCAAGTTAGTCAACATTGACCTTGTGACAAATTAAAATCAGGTGAGGAATTAAATATGTAATTTGTCTGGATGATATCGGGCTCTCTTCCTCTTTTCATTCAAATCCAAGTGAGTAGCAAAGGATACCATGAATCATCTAGCTAATTATATATATAGGCTTGGCCTGAGAATACTTTTGCTAGAAAACCGTTTATGTCTCCATATTTATTAATCCAGTCAGAAGCAGCTCTCTTCATATGAGACACAGTATGTGTGGCAAAGATTTTACTCTTAGAGGGGCCAAATATAGCCAAGGGAAAGTGAACTCCCTGCCCTCCTGAGTGGGAAAGCCTCCCCACCTGGCGAGCTTCCTTGCAGCTGAGCAGCTGTATCCACCTGGTCCTCAAACCAGGGAAGTTTCGCTTCCCTGTCAGACCACGCCGTCCCTGAAACAAGCCAACCAGATCCCGCCCTGGGAATCAAGGTACACCTCACCCTCTTGTTACTACAAAGCCTGTCCCCCCACAGCCTATTCTTGTTCACTCTGTTCCTGAATGCAACCTCTGTGTGGCTCTATGGACCTGTAAGTGTCTTCCTCGCCTGGGCTGTGAGTATATGAGACTAACAATCCGCTGTTGATCCCATGTGCGCAGTGTCAGATGTCCTGTGTTTGGTCATTCTAGAACCTTAGGTCAGGACTTTCCTCACCGTCAGGGTGAAGAGGAGGTGAACAAAACAATGACCAGACATGAATACTAATACTCAATGGAATTTTCAGAGAATTGGTGCCAAACATCACTTCCTTTGGAGTGTTGCTAAGTGTCAGGCTATTTGCAAATAGGAATTAATTTTAACTGAAATTATGTCAGCCAGAACTGACCTTTATTAATTTCAAGGCCCTAGAGCTTTCCCATCTGCTCATTTTCATCTTTATCATTCTCACCTGGAGATTTTTGGGAGCAACAGCACTGTTCTCCTTCCTGAGGTGACTTAAGGTTAGCCCTGCCTAAAGGCAAAAGAATCAAAAGATGACCCTTCCATTCCTGTCATTTAAATCTTTACTAACTGCATTCTTTCGGTAAAATGTAGCAGAAAGAATTTTTCTCATCTCCACAGACAAGAGATTATAATAAACAGATCTTTCCACCCCCCCCCATCGGAAGCATTCCAATATTAATATATTTCCAAATTCTGAGCCCTAGAAACAAAGCTTTAGATGTAATTTCTTTTCCTATTCATGAGATTTACAATAGGAAGGTCATGTTTGTACTAGATTTTGGTTTGAAATTAATCTTCTTTTCTCCCCAGCATTTCTATAGAATCCAGGCACTTCATTATTTAGTCATTTCCAAATATTAAATGCTTGTCATTCTTGAACAACGATCTAATCTTCCCTTTATGGGTGGAGAAACAAAGTTATGGAACTTGCAAATCATTGCCAGGGCATAGATCACTCTAAAGGTTATGGCTATCCATTGAATTTCTTTCCTCCACACATTCTTAGACCACAAAGTAAAACTATAAATTGTTTTGTAAGCAGCAAGTATAGCATCCTCTGACTATTAGGAAGTATTCACTAAAAGCTCATTTGCATTCTGCCTTACAAGAGAAACTTTATGGGGCAAATAAATATATTCAAACTCCACAACCAAGCCCAATGCCGAGGCTGTGCTAAAATCACCCCCCCCCACACACCCTCTTTTCTGGCCTGTGCCTCATATGGATCAAAATATATTCTTAGTTCAGTTGAACAAGGGTTCATTTAAACCACATCTGCTGCTCATCAAACCTCTATTTTAGGAGTGGGGAATTCTTTTTCAGAGATAGTTTCTGTCTGGAAGGTCTATGGCAGCAAATAGTCCTCATTAAATTTCACAACATTTTACCAACATATATACAGTACCCGCTTTTATGTGATTATAGAACCCAGGCAAAACCCTGCACCCCCACTTCAAAGGATTCCTCACTTGACTAATTCTAAAGAGTAAATTGATTTTCTCATCATTTGTTGTATTTGACAATAGAAAAGCTGACGCAGCAACATTGCTAACATAACAGCTCATTTCTATTCAAGGGGAAGGAATTTGCGTTAATATTCTTAATGACTGGCATCTTTATGAGAAATGTGAAATCATTTATCCTTAGCAGTAACCTGACTGGGATTAAGAAGTACTTGGTACTTAGAACGGAAGTTATCTGTCAGGAAAAATTATTTAGACTGATGCAAATTAACTGAATAAATTGGCTTCCTAATTATGGTGTATATATTCAAGTTTGTTAAAACTGGTTTGAACTAAAGCATTTGGAAAGGATCTTTCAAGAGTGATCTGACATTCTGTTGGAGGAAAAGATAACACATTTATTTCACATTTCCTAAGGATTTCTGGAAATGATTTAAGAAGCAAGGGCATGTAAATCAAAGGAAAACACATTAAGTAAGCATGTGTATGTCTTGCTTATTTGGAACGGTGATAATGCCTTACAGAAAACATGCAGCAGCACGTGCATCGCAATGCCCTAGATTCAAAATCACCAATAGTGTTTTCCTGGGGGGGGCGGCGGGTGTTTCCCGCCCTCTCAAGGCCGGCTTGGGCATAAGCCCGCCAGACAAATCTAAGAGATGAACACTTAGGCTGGCCCTTAACAAGCAATGTACAGACCAGTCTGTATTCTGTAGGAGTTTTCCACCCTTAATGGGCACAGTGTTGCACACCATTTAACAAGTTTTTATTGGAAGCTCAGTCTTCTCTTCCTCGCCAGTTTCACAGCCAAACTTCATTTAGCTTTTTACCAAAAAAACTAGTAAATTGTGGGAAGAAGCACTTTACCAGCGTTGGAGATTTAATGAGTCTGGAAAAAAAAAAAAGGTGTAAATTGCAGGAAAATGTAAACTGCTTTCACGTAATTAATGACGGGGTTTTATTGTTTGGCATTTATATAGAACTTTCTTTGGAGAGACAGCATTGATTTTGGGAGACAAACTGACTTGGGTCAAATTCTTAGCTCTACAGGTGTGTGGTATTTTCATCTAGTTCCTTTACTTATAACTAGAATGACTAAGAAAGCCTTAATGTGAATAGCAGTATCTATCATGCACTAAGTACTCAGTATCGTTCGGTTTCTCCTCCTTTCCTGAGAGTCTTTTAGGGAGTTCATGTCTTAAGCATGAGTTTGGTATTATTTGCCCTGGCTGAGTAAGCGTTAGCCAAGGGGCGATCCTATCAACAGCTGCCTAGGTTTCTGTGTTTAAATATGAATATTTAATTATATAAAGGAAAACAATAGGGATATCTTTAAAAAGGCAGTGATTGATAATCATTAGCAGTAACACGAATGTTACTGTTGTGACTTCAGCCTGGGGGACAGTTATTCAGGGGATCAGGTAAACTCAGGGTGTTGAGGTTTGTGTTAGAAATCCCAGCAAAGCTTTTGCTACAAAACAGTGGGTTAGAGAGACGTAGAAAATATGAACAGAGGGAACGTCATCCAGGAAGTTCAGTATGTGTCAAATTCAGATTGTCCCCTCCAGTGTTTTGGTGAGCAGGCAAAGGAATAAACTGCACATACAAAGACATATACACCAGAGAGAGGAGCTGGGGCAAAGCGCAGGTGCGCAGATCGGGCTGAGAAGATGAAGAGAAAGCAGGAGCCATGTGGGACAGAGACCCGGACATAGCCGACTGCAGAGCGTGCACTCTTCGAGGGATGCTGGTGGAGGATGTGCGGAGACCGAGACAGGAAAAAGCCTCATTCTGCAGAATCTGCAAGTACCTGTGTCTGGGGCTGGCAGGTGTATTAGTAAAAAGAATGAGAGGCTAAGAGCCAGAGCCTGAGGCAAGGATGGTGGACAGTGAAGGGAATGATAATGGGCCTCTTCTGAGAGGAACTGCTCTATGCTTTAAACCGGTGCCGAGCTGAGTAACCTGAGACCTGATATGTGACTGACTTCCCTGAATGCAGTTTTTACCCTGAAATTTCCTTACATTGCAGTAAGGTTAAGTTGTGCACTTAAGGTGTCTGTGTGCTGTGCTCATATGAGGGGGCCAGGATGGGAGTCATATTACTAATGGAGGAAGGAAGAAGGTGAATGTGGTCTTCTCACTTCTCAGCTCACCTAACCATTCTTATTTGAGGAAAAATGTATACAGATGAGTATTATTGAAAACTTTGGAGTGGGAAGAAACCACAAAAGGGACAGCTGAAAGTGTGGGTTGGAAGAAGAGAGGGAAAAATGTATATTGTATATCCTACCGCTTATCCCAAGCTCACCTCTTTCCTGACTGGTCCCTTCCTACATCATTGTTCAGTGGGTGCCTGTGAGGGCACCTTGTTTATTTTATTTTGTATTTATTTATTTGACAGAGAGAGAACACAAGCAGGGGGAGCATCAGGCAGATGGAGAGGGAGAAGCAGACCCCTCGCTGAGCAGGGAGCCCGATGCGGGGCTTGATCCCAGGACCCCGGGAT
Source organism: Neomonachus schauinslandi (assembly GCF_002201575.2). Lineage (NCBI taxonomy): Eukaryota > Metazoa > Chordata > Mammalia > Carnivora > Phocidae > Neomonachus > Neomonachus schauinslandi. The sequence goes on along the minus strand of NC_058406.1, from coordinate 125,821,795 downwards.
CATGACCTGAGCCGAAGGCAGATGCTTAACCGACTGAGCCACCCAGGCACCCCCTGTGAGGGCACCTTAGAAAGTCAGCTGTGTTCACTTTTTATCCCAATTGGTTAGAGCAAAGAGAAAAATTATAAAGTCCAATTGGCAGTAAGACTGAGCATCTCTTTTTGTCATATAGACAAGAGATGATCATCTAAGAGGTTATCCAGACAGTCAAAAGCCACATCTGTCCAATTATCGACAGAACAGTTCAACGTTCCAGGGAAAAGCCTTTTTTAAAAATGTGAAATTTGTTTCTTTTATTATTTTTTTCTCTCTGGCTTTGAAAAGCTGTGTTTTGCTATAAACCTGAGGTTTGGTGAATTGAACCAATTTAATTTAAATACTTTGTGTTTAAGTATTTAGATCATGACATCTTAAAAGCTTTTTAGAACATCATTCGTTCACTTAGCAAACATTTATTGAATGCTTCACATGTGTCAGGGGCCGCTGTTGATGTAACTAAGATGTGGTCCTGCTTTTTCATCCATACGCTTTTCCATACAAACTATGTTCTTGGAAAGCATGGTGTCACTCACAGAATTTAAAAATTACTGGATATATGATACAAGAATTGGTTAAACTATCAACCAAGCTTAAAGAAAAAAAATAGAAATGTGGAATAAGGATGATTTCATTCAGTAAATGGGGTCTGGAGTAGTCCAGGTGCTGACTTGGTCCCTGTAGGTCAACCATATCAGTCACGTGAGTCAAGCTCTCAGATCCCGTTTCCTTGTTCACATGATGGGGACTCCAGGTCATAGAGTTGTTGAAAAAAATTAAATTAGATGATATATATATAAAGCACTTACTTGTACATGGCAGGTAGGTACTTAATAAACCTTAGCTGTTATGATTTGTATATTAGTAAATAAAACATAGGCATCTTTCTCAGTCATTTTGTTCTTTTTTTTTTTTTAATTTTTTTTTTTCAAGATTTTATTTATTTATTTGACGGAGAGAGACACAGCGAGAGAGGGAACACAAGCAGGGGGAGTGGGAGAGGGAGAAGCAGGCTTCCCGCCGAGCAGGGAGCCCGATGCGGGGCTCGGTCCCAGGACCCTGGGATCACGACCTGAGCCGAAGGCAGACGCTTAACGACTGAGCCCCCCAGGCGCCCCAGTCATTTTGTTCTTTAAAAGAATGTTCTTTCTTTCTATGGCTAAATACAACACGAGCCCAAGAAGATTTAGATATGATCATTCAGGGTATAAAAAGGCATTGGAACATCAAGAGGATGTACTGGGAAGAGTACCGGTTTGGTAATTTTAGGACTTGAGTATCTGTCTCTGGAATAGGACTGCCGTTTAGTGGCTATGAATAATGATGGTATGCTGCCTTCATAACTTGTTTCTTAATCTGTAAAATGGGTCCAATTCTGCCTGTGTTACCTACTTCGTTCAAGGAGTTATGAAGATCAGATAAAGTAGGATTGTAAAAATGATTTGCAGTGGGTAATATGATAAATAAGTTACAGTTAAATAATGAGTTTTCCTGGGCTAGGGTACTGATTATTGGTGATTGACTGGAGAAAGATGTGATTGTGGTTTATAAGTACTTGAGGTAGAAATTACTTTTCAATTTATACAGAAATAAATGATAAGTTTGGAGGAAGTGTGGAGAAACAGAACACCTGGATTCTAGTTCTTCACAGTGCCTCAGATCAGCTCTATTTGCCTATGTGAATTATTTAACTCCCCGGTGTCTCTCTAAGAAAAATTTGTATTTGAAAATAATTACCAAAAAACCCCACTGAGGTCTGTGGAGTTGAGCTAACTTATAGAAAAGTTGCAAGAATAATTTACTCAGGTTCATCTGTTGTTAACAATTTGCCCCAATTCCTTTATCAATTGCTCACTTGCTCTCTCTTCCCTCCTCACTGAAATATATATATATATAAATATATATATATATATATATATATTTTTTCCCCCTTGAACTTGATGGCAGTAAGTTACATACATCATGGTCTTATACCCCTAAATATTTCTCAGTGTATATTACCTAAGAATGTTGCTCTATTTCTAATTCTTTAAAAGGAGCACCCATACTTAGTTGTGTGACGTGCTCCACAGGGTTGTCGAAATCAGCTAAATGTTTGACAGCACTGTGGAAAGTATAAATTGCTATATAAAATCAAAGGATGTTTATTTCCTAAATTGGGAAAAACCCAATTACATAGAACTTCAGAGGACTTACAAGTTGTGGTGGAGTACAGACTGAGAAAGTGCATTGTGTATGTCTGCAACAAGCTAAAGATGAGAGCGAACTTTCGAGTCTCTGTGGTGAGTGAGAGAAACAACAAAGATGCTCTCGCACTTGGCGACAGAACTTTTGAGTTATATTCCTCCTGCAAGGGCTTGAATCTTTATGCTGTTTTTTTTTTTTCTTTCACTTTAACTGTTTGCCATTCTGGGGTGGTATTTTTTGGTGGAGATGATGAGCATGTTCGAGAAGGCAGAACTAGAGCGCTGTAAGTTTAGTTAGAGCTCAGCTTTACTTCTTTGGTCCTCCCTTTAAGTAGTGAACGTGACCTGTTTTATTTTCATTATAGACAACAGCTTGAAATACAAATAGGAAAAAGGAAAGCTCAACGTGCAAGCTTAGTTAAAGATAGTATGAACTAAGTTTTCTCATGAACCAAAGAAATCATTTTCCTAGAAACCCTTTTCAGCGTTCGCTGTCATAAGGTTTAGCTCTGTGACAAACAGGTAATTATTCTGCCACATTATCTTTACATTCTCAGCAGAATTCTCCCTTTCATCAGAAGTTGTAATACTGGTAAGTTTGATTTCTTTATAATTCCAACCAGATTTGTGATCACATTCTCCAGTGGAGTGAAATATGACCAATAACTTAAAAATATTTGTAAAAATACTGCTTTTCCACTCACATATTTCTTTCATTGCCCTGCAAATCATAATGGCTTCCTTTGGATACTTACAACAACAACAAAAAAAGGAAATCTAGAACACATTTTAGAAACAAAACTGTTTTTCACAAAGTCAAAACCACACTTAAGTATTCTAAATTAATCTTTTATTTTGCATTTTTAAATTGTTATTTTTTATAATACAACATGAAAAATATAAGTGAATGACTAAGAAATACATTTATAATCCAATAATGATTGATTTTACTTCCCTTATAGATAAATCAGTTTTAAACATAAGTTATACAGATATATAGTGGTACACACTCATGTAGTTTATTAAACTATGAAGAATATTGCTCTTAAACTTCTCTTGGGAAAATTCCAGTACGTGAGTAAGGATTTCAAATGTTTATTTCTCAATGAGGTGATGTTTCTGAGGAACAGCTCAACTAATGCAACAAGGTTTCCTTAATACTGAGAAAATGTGATATATTTTGAATCACTTGAAGCACGGAGCAGTGAAATAGAAGTTAGAAGACATGAATTCTAATGCTGATTATTTCACTCACTGCCTCTTTAGAGTCAAGTTTGTCCTCTCTCAGATTCAGTTTTATGCGGTGCAGAAATAACGTATATGCTTTGCTTACCCCAATATTCCAATGATTTAGTTCAAGTAACGTTTTCCTCCAATGTTTTGAAGGAATAATGATTACTATTGTCATCATCATTTGGGTAGCATCCTTTTAGCATAGGTTAGAACATGTTTCCACAAAGAAGGTTCTCTACACTAAAGCTACATAACTTTCATATGTAGCAACAGTGCTTGGGTATTTGTGTGAGAATGGATTTTCTGCAAGGAGTATACCTGAAAAATAAATGCTTTTTTTTTTTTTTTGGTATTTATTCCAGTCTCAAGAATTCTCTACAGTACCTGATTATTCATCATAGCACTCAGCAAGAGGGTCCATGGTCACAAACAGAGCTGGGCTCATATCTTCACATTCTTGTTAGGTCCTAATGTACAATTGACACATGAACTCCCTTTGGTCCTGGTAGAATTTCACTGACTTGCATTTCTTGGTGAAGCCTAGCTTGTAGAAGTTTCTCTGGTAAATATGAGTTTTGTGATTTTGGGTGGGTCTTTGAATAGCGTCCAGGCCTCAGTTTCCTGGATTTTACTTAGATGATCTCTAACGTATACCTCTAACATTCTGTGTTTCTGTAGTAATTTACATATCTTTCCTGGAAAATCTATCCCTAATTCTAAAGTATTTTTAACAGCTACAAGAAAAAAGATCCAGTAGCTTTGACAGAATGTGTGTTAACTTCCTTTTTCTTTTGCGTAATTTAAAGCCTGTCATCTGACGGGCTAATTGTCCTACAACTGAGAATTCAACGCCTAGCCAAAGAATTTTTACAATCAAATCCTACTACAAAATAAAAGAGAGAGAGAGAGAGAGAGAGAAAACCAGGATGATTTATTATGGAGTTTATAGGGCATTTTAATTGATGCTATGCTACAGGTAGTGAATATATTCATTCAGATGGCACAAGTCTATATATCTGTCACTATCTCTGAAATTCTTGTCTAGCCATAATTTTACAGGTCCTTAGAAACAGACTTGTCACAAACTCCTCAGTTCAGCTCTCAACAGAAATTAATTGATAACATAGAATCCTGAGTGGTTGGCATGTGAGTGACACCCAGCTCTACAATTTCACATCTAATCAAGGAAGATGGGAATTCTAGTTGGCCTATTGTCTATTTGAATCTGTTTCTGGATGGAATCCAGCTGGCTCAAATGCAGCCCTGGAAAGTGATGTGGGCAGAAGATGGAAAGACAAAAAAATTAAACCAGAGAACCAGCACATAAGAGAGTACCTTCCACATTATCCAAAGAATTGCCTGGTGTAGCTGTGGATTTGCTGCTGATAGTTTGCTAAAATTTCTCCATAACCAAAATGCAATTTTCTATCCCAATTGTCCTTAAAAATCTATGAAGAATAATGATAAATGCAAAATTGTACCTAATTAAGAGCTAAAATTAGATGACAAGATTTTAAGTGGTGAGCACCTATGAGAAGGAATAGTTCTATTATTGGAATAGTTAGGAAAAGAAAGTTCCAGGGACGGAATGGGGGTGATTTTTCTTCAAGAATGGGGTGAAATTTGGACATTCAGAAGCATGACGGGAAGACAGCCCCAGCCCAGAAAGCAGTATGAGCAAATGCTTAGTAGTAGAAGTAAGTGGCATAAATTCTAGAGCTGCTGCATCAGCTTTAGTGAGGAGCAGAAAGTGTAGACGTAAAGTGGGGTGGTTATAGTGGAGAAGATTATGCAGGTCCCTAAATGCTGATATCTTCTTTAGACTGGACGCTGTAGAAAATGGACAGATGGCTGTTTTAGGGTAATAGCAGGACATGGGGAAAGAGCGCTAGAGGACGGTCAGCTTAACGGTGGTGTGTAAGAAAAGTGGGAATAAGAAAAAGATAAAGAACAGAGCTTGATTTAGCATGAGGTGATGCAAAACTGGATTACAGTCCTTCCCCTTCCCCTCCTCCCCCCACCACACCTTTTGGTTTCAAGGAGAATGTTTTCTTTATTTAGGCTTGTTCTAAGGGAAGAGCAGAGTTTGCCAGTAAAGAATAATGTAATCTAGCTGAGGGGGGGGGTAGGGGGTGTGGGGGTGGGGAAAGGCAAAATAAAGGCAAAGAGGTGGTGGGGGGCATGCTCCCGAAAGATTAGCTGATGTGTTCAGCATAACGATACTAATGGTAGCCAAGTTCTAGAATCCAGGTTTTTGATGTTTTTTCCACTGTACCATCCTAACTATAATACTACTGCATCATTCAGTGAATTTTATTTCATTGCGAGTAACATTTTAACTTATTACTTGCTCAGCATGAAATATGATTTACCTGAAGCCAATGAGGCAGTCCAGTGGTATATTCTAAGCTTCCACAGGGGTTATGACAGTGGCAGAAGCAATTGTAGGAACACCTCCAATTCCACTTCTGAGACTACAATAATGGTTGATCAGAATGGTAGATCAACAACGGATAGCTATTTTTGGAGCAAAATGGCTAATGAAAATAATAATTGTTATATATGAAACATATAGAATATTTTCTTTCTGTTTTTTGTCTTTATTTTGGTGTCAAAAAAGTGACTCTTACAGAACATATTTTGACTTCATTGATATTTTTCCCTCTTCCTCACCACTTAATCTTTTTTTTTTTTCTTTTTTTACAAGGACCACACTTCTATTCAAGACATCTTTGACCCTCTGAGGTGGATCTAGAAGTTGAACATGTAGAACAGGTAGAATCCTGAATTGAAATCAGAATTTAGATGGCCTAAAATTAAGAAATTTATGAATATCAGCTCATGTTCCATACCCCAATCTCCATGCAAGCACACTAGCCCACTGACCTAAGGGGGTACAAGATGAAGAGATCTGACCTGGTCGTAAGCTTGGCAGCAAAGCCCAACTTTTGTGCTTGCTGCAGATGATGTTTATTGATCTAACTATGGCACTTGTGTATTATATCTTTTCCCCTTGGTTCATTAAACTGGATGTCTCATGGAGTACCAATTAAATCATTAGCCATTAATAGCTTTCAAATATAAACTGGCTCATGCCAATTAGACCATCATGCATGGCAACCCTGAATAAGAAATGGATTACAGGTGCTGTTACTTAGGTTGGCATTTCTCCCATAGGAACCAGGGAACATGGTTCAGAAAACTCAGTTGAGTAAAATAAAACAGGCCAAAGTCTTCATTAAAAACTTGAATAGCACCCAAGTCTCTTTTGAGGAACCAGAATGCTGTCAAGTCTCCACAGGTCAATGCTATTCCCACAAATTTCTAGTAATAAGACTACATTTTAATTCCAATTCTTGCTGACTCAAGTAGTGCATTCTTTCAATCATGCTGCTCCCAACATCGAGTGCCAGAGTTTGAAATGGCAAATACAATCTTCTACTTGTAATAAAATTATACCTAATCCTGAAAACTATTCCTCGATTTAGTAAAAGGAAGTGACTAAAGCATTACTCTCCTATTTTGAAGAGGATCTTAACGTGAAGTGTGGCTGAACAAATAAAATAAAAGGGTGAAGTGAGAGGGGATAGAAAGAAAAGTAAGGGGGTGGGGAAACCTTTCCCAAACCTTAAAATTAAGAATGATTTGTCTTTATAGTGAATGCAGAAGGGAGTGTCTGTATCATTTGTAAAACAAATCATTCATACATTCTGCGAAAGGATGTCCAACTCATCTCTTCTAAAGTAGAATCTGAAGTTTCATGAACAGAAGCAACTTAAATATTTCATTTCGCCTTGCCTCGAGACTCTCCTTAAATTATATGTCCCTCTCCACCAGCATTTTCTTAGTTGCAAGAAGAGAATTATAGGTATTCTAGAGAGATAGTTTGTTATTCTGAGTTGAAAATTCATTTCTTCCCCCCAGAGTTTAAAAACACTATTTTCTTAATCTGAGAGAAGATCTTTTTTTATCTAAGGAAGATGTCATTAAAAAAGAAAACAGTTAAGGGACGCCTGGGTGCCTCAGTCGGTTAAGCGTCTGCCTTCAGCTCAGGTCATAATCTCAGGGTCCTGGGATCGAGTCCCACAACGGGTTCCCTGCTCAGCGGGGAGCCTGCCTCTCACTCTGCCTCTCCCGCCTCATGCTCACTCTCTTTCTCTCTCTCTCTCAAAGAAATAAATAAAATCTTTTTTAAAAAGATAATTATGCATTCTATCTTATGTATCATCAGTGATCAGAAAATTCGATTTCATGTTTATATTATTGAGCATTTATATACACACATATATTTGCCATGTTTGTATTATAAAGTTATCCCAGGCATAGTTATTAATTTACAGATACCAGATAAACATTTGTTCCATAATGACCATTGTCACGTTGGAAATTTATGGTATACAAAATGAAATTTTACTTCCAGCACTCCCATTCTCCTTGGGTGGTGTCACCATCCCCCTGTTTGCTGGGTTTGATACTTCAGTGTCATTCTTGTGACTTGTCTTTCTTTTGTCCTCTATTTGACCGATCACCAAGTTGTTGACACTTATTTATTTCTTCATAACGTTTCTTACACCCATCCTTTCCTCATTCTCAACATTGTCATTGGGACTGGGCAAACTTTTTTTTTTTTTTTGGACTTTTGGTACCCTCCCAATTGTCTTGTTCTCTCTCTCTCTCTCTCTTAATCTCTCTCTCCCCATTCCTGAAAAACCTACTGCTTAAACTTCCTAAAGCATCTGTTTAAAGTCCAACCTGTCTACTTGATGTGTCAGAACACTCTAGAGTTCAGCCTAATGTAGCTCTCACATGACATGCTTAAGACAGAAAAGGGTGCAGAGTAGAGGCATTAGAGGACCAGACTCTTTCTCCTCCTCCTTGCTCTTCTCTTCTTCTATCACTCCTCTTTCCTCCTTTTCTCCCTTCCATTCTTCCTTCTCCTCTTTGCCTAGTGACCGCCTTCATTGTATTCCCAAAGTGCATCTATTGCAAGTGCGCTGGTTCAAAAATGCTGTCTTTTTTTTTTTTAAATGTTTTCCTTTATTTATTTATTTTTAAAAAGATTTTATTTATTTATTTATTGGAGAGAGAGAGAGAAAAATAGCATGAGAGGGGAGAGGGTCAGAGGGAGAAGCAGGCTCCCCGCCGAGCCGGGAGTCCGATGCGGGGCTCGATCCCAGGACCCTGGGATCATGACCTGAGCCGAAGGCAGTCGCTTAACCAACTGAGCCACCCCGGTGCCCCCAAAATGCTATGTCTTAATGTGAAATTGACAGACCTGGTTTAAGTTCAAGTCCTCACCCAAGCGGAGCTTTCCACCATCTTGGAAAAAGATATAGCTGTGGGAGCGCTTACTGTGGTCTACGCCCTGTGTTAAGCATCTTACTTTGATTATCTCACTTAACCTTTATAACAACCCTTTTTGGTAACCATATCTCCATTTTATAGAGAAGGAAGCTGAGTGAAAGTGAGGGTAAATAAACTGGCTCCACACAGTTTGTAAAGATGGAGATGACAAAGTCTGGCCTAGCTCAGGTTCCTGCTCCTCCAATAGGGGGCTCTGTTGACGTCCTTTATATTTAATTAGAACAAATAATTGATACTTACCACCACATTCTTTGCATTACTACTAAACAATTGTTTGTGTGCATGTCTTCTCCTCACGGCTAGGCTGGATATTCCTTCAGGGCACGGATGGTGTCCTATATTGTTTTGTATTCCTCTGCACACTGGGATAGAAATACACGGGAAGCTCTCAAATACATATGGAATAAACAAATTAACAATCGATGGAGCTCTCTTAAGCTCGTTCCTTTCGGCTCCGATTCTATTTAGAAGGCACATCGTGGCTATTCCTTAGGGCATTAGCTCAACTGCTAAAAAGTCATTTCAAGGGCGCCTGGGTGGCTCAGTCCGTTAAGCGACTGCCTTCTGCTCAGGTCATGATCCTGGAGTCCCGGGATCGAGTCCCGCATCGGGCTCCCTGCTCGGCGGGGAGGCTGCTTTGCCCTCTGACCCTATCCCCTCTCATGTATTCTCTCTCATTCTCTCTCTCTCAAATAAATAAAATCTTAAAAAAAAAAAAGTCATTTCAACTGCTTGGTATTGAGTATATCCCCCCAATCTTTTTTACTAAATATAGATATTATATATGAAAAAGATGGTGACAACACATGTGAGGCGTCTAGGGGTCTCAAATAACAAATATTACATCACCTATGCTTTTATTCATCTGCTCTATTTAGAACACTTTTCTTTCTCTAAGCAGCATGAAGCTCTCAAGAGAAAAAAAAAGGAGCACGTGACTTGCAGGGGCCGCTTTGCTGGGATGCACTTCTTATACATGAAAGTTAAAAGCCGAAGTTTCAATAATATCTGGACGCAATGCCAAGCACATCTGTTTGCTCAGAACTTCTATTCAGGGGAAGATTGATTATTGGCAGGTGAAGGTTAAGAGGGAAGCTTTAAACTGGCAGGAAGTCTATTCAGAGGACATGTTATATTATAGAAAGGTGATTTTGGTGCTAAGCCATATTAGTGATATGAGTTTGAAGATAATATCCACAGGTGCACACTTCTAAATTAATTTAATAAATGCACACTTGGCATGCAGTTAATCTTTTCTCACCATGACTCTGGTATAGCTAGTATCTTATAAGAGTCTAACTTTCAGTTTTATTTTAAATTAATATAGCAGGTCTTACAACAACATGCCTGAGCCATAACAACACACCACGAAACTGGACAACAGACAAAGCTCTCTGCAATTCTGATTTCTATTTTATCCGTTAGGAGTGTTCTATTATTGCTCAGAAAAGTGGGACAACTCTTAGGCTTGGTATGGTTTGGGCTTCTTTCATCAAGCGATTCAGTAGGATTCTCCTGAGTTCTTGAGACAAAGTGATTTTCAGTTTTTTATGAAGGGAAAAAGTTCATAGAGTATTAGCTCTATTTGCAGATGGGAAAAACTGTAACACCAAGTCATACTAGCTCAGGGTTTCAGTTAATTGTAGCAACAGCACTAGTATCTAGGAAGAGCAATCTGTGGCTGAACTGAAGATCTGGGCAATGCCAGCAAAAAAAAAAAAGAAGGAGAAGCAGCAGCAGCAGAAATACATGAAGGTCTATAAAAATCTATATCAGAGCCAATGGCTTAAGAACGGAAAATTCAATTATTGTAGTTTTATAACATGCTTGGGTGTGTGATAAAACAAGTCCCCTCCCCATCTTAGTATGGTCTTCTTCTCTTACAAAAATGTCGAGGCTTGCTCGTGAGTTTATTACCCAGATGAACTTTAGAATCCTTATTTTACATTCAAGCAGAGTCATCTGGGCTCTTACCAGTCCCCCAACTCTGCTCCCACTGCCCGTCATCTCACCTTGTGTGAAAATGTCTTTAGTATTACACAAAATGTGAAGATTAATTTTGGGACACTTTACCTCTTACAATGAGTCTTTTTTTTTTTTACCCAGAAACATGGTGTTCATTTATTCTGTATGGCATTTTAATATCCATCTCCCCCACTACATTTAATAGTGGTGTGTCCAAGTCCCTTGGATTCACATTTTCAAAAAATGCAGAAATAGTGTCTCACAGATTTGTAGCTCTGCAGTTAAAAAGAAAATCGGAGTATAAGGAAAAGTTTTACCTTTGAGGGTGAAGTGGAGAGCTACATTTTATTTATTTATTTTTTAATTAACCAGGTTTAACAGATGATTGTGCAGTAGTACAAGGATCACATATTTTGAGGGCAAAGAGAGCGCAGTTAGTTGCTGCAGCTGAGGGGAGGTCGGGCATCATAGCTGTCAATGAAGGTTCTCTAGACATGTTTGCTGGGGGGAGGGAGGATCTCCAGAAATACTGCCCTTTATCCTAGAGGAGTTCCAGTTTCTTTCCTCTCCCTGGCCTGGGGCAGGTGCAGACCAGATGACCAGGATTGGAAAGAATATCCTTTGATCTGTCCCAAGATTCTGAAGACTGCAATTGAATGACAGTGTCCATGGACATGTTTGTGAGGTGGCACTCAGTGCTTTGTGAGATCATTTCTCAGCTGGTTGCCCTTCTGGGGAAAGGGCACAGAGAGAAGGCTCAGTGTGTGATGGTGGGTGCAGAGTTTGGGAACAGGACAGAGCTCAGGCTAATTGCTTTCAGCTTTTTTGTGAAATTTGGTTTGGAGGTGAAGGACGGCGAAGGTCCAAGCCCCTTGTTTTGTCTAAATGGTATCTTGCTTTACCAACTACTCCTGGAAGCCTGACCTGACTCCTTCAATGTTTTGCCAAGTTATTATTTCTTTCTAAACAGTGGGCCCGAAGGAAGGAAGAGGAACACATGACCCTGTGGTGAATTCAGCTCCTTGCTGGGGTCCACTGCTCCGTCCCTTTGTTTACCCCAGTGCTGGAGCCCAGTGCCTGCTCTTTATGATCCTTTAGTGCAGGACCCAGGACTCTGCTCCTTCCTGCCAAGTGTATTCAACTGTTACCATTGTCCCCACAGATCCATTAACTCAGTTGCTCCAAACTCCTAATGCCAAAAGCGGCCACCTCCTCCATCTCCCTCTCCCACTCCCTCTCCCCTCCTTCCCCATCTCTCCCCAAGTCCACCAATCTCACTCTCTTGAGCTCCCTTCCCCTACCCCTGCCTTTGGTGGCAAAAAAGGAAAGACACACCATAAATACATGAAATTAGTGACTTACATAACTGAGGTGAACACAGTCATGCATCCTGGATCTGTATCTATACTTACCAACCTTCCTTCTCTCCCATCTATTGCACATGTGCCAAGCTAGGTGCTTTACGTGTTTTCTTCACAACATCCTCAAGGTAAAGAATTCTGTCTCTGTCAGGGGCCTGAACGGTAAGTCACCTGTCCAAGGCCACTCAGCTACAGAGAGGTGGTCCCTGGATTAGAACACAACTCTGTCTGAACCCAAAGACTGTACTCGCCTGCTTCCAAAATCATGGTTGAAATTTTATACCATAAGGGGCAGCCAATAGCTGTAATTTCTACCATAGTTACAGAAAGCTGAAATAGATGGAGATCTGTCATTATAATACTCAAACTTAATTTGGGGCAATAATTCCACATTCTGTTTAAGTGGAATTTTTTCTAAGCTACCCCAAAATACAACCAATCAGGGGTCATCTTTTTTTCTTCTTTTCTCTCATGGGTGGAGATGGCTATTAAGAGCTGGCAAATAGGTCTAAAGTGGGGTAACCAGAGAGTAAAGTGCCTTGCGTGTTTGAATGTCCCTGTGAGCTAGTCAACACACACTTATTAGTATCTTCCATGGGAAAGAAAAGTGGACCAAGCCACTCCCTGTCTCAGGAGACTTCACCCTACCTGAAGAGTCAAGGGATAAAATGGCAAAGTAGAAAACATCATAAGAAGAAGGCGAATGCACCAAGTGCAACCCATGGATCACTAATGGTCAGCTTCAAGGGAAGGAAAACATTGTGAGATGTGGTGGTTGGGGGTGGCTTCTCGGAGGAGATGGGACTTAAGTGGACATTTTGAAGGATGAGTTTAGAGAGGTGAGGAATGTTCCACACACAGCCTCACAAACGTAGAACCAGAAGGAAGGGTGCCCACGGGGACAGACTCTCGTTTCGTATACAAGCTAGAAAACTGGAGTGGTTGGGTTCAGAGAAGAGACCAGGAGGGGGTGGGAGCCAGAGAGGCCACCTGGGCTTCAGGGAACAAGAGACTTGGGCTGTTGTGTTGATTTGGTGGAAGACATGGTTGGAGAGTTGGGACCAAATAACAGATGGCCAGCATGTCATGTGAACTGCACTCTGTGGGTAATGACGGCCCACGTAGTAGGAATTCTCAGGTCAGAAATGCTTTGATGGAAGCAGAGTTCTAGGAAGCTCAGTCTGCAGGGGTGGACAGAAGAGGGAAATGGAGGCAAGCGGACCTGCTAGAAGGCTGTCGTAATGACCCAAATGTGACGCGATCCTTCTGGAGCGGTGGCTGCAGGCCAGATATGAGAGATGTTCTAAAGGAAGGACTCACAGAATCTGATGACACATTAGCTATGGGGGTGACGAGGATATTAGAGAGAAAAAAAAGAGCTAACAGGCTAATTCTCCTCCTTCCCAACATATTGAGATAGAACTGAAAATACTTTAAATAGGAAACACATTTCAGAAATACTTTTTCCAAAAATATCTTCTTTCAAATGCCCCCCTTCCCCACCCCCCGCCCAGGGATCTAACCTAAAGTAAAGGTAAATTTACCATATGACCATAGAATTAATTTCATACATGAGCTTCTTTTCCCTCAAAGTCAATAATGATGCTAAAAATAATAATCTATTTAGAGTCCGCACCTTAAACATTTTAATCCCCTTAAACGTACTCCATGCTCTCTACACAAAAATATTGTACAAGGGAAAAAGAACCAGATGTCCTGATCTGACCCACCGGTTGGCCTCATCCACATGGCAATAGTTGGAGAAAGCTCAATACTGAGTGTCACAAATCTTGCTTTATGGATTCGTAAAGAGTAATTTTGTATTTTAGATTTTAAATCTGCAACCCCCATGCATTCCCACATGGACATATAGTCAGGAAAGGAAATGCAAAGTGTCACCCTTGACACTTGTCTCTACTATTAACTACCACAATAGAAAGGACCACAACAGTCTGCCCGAAGCCACATAAATTTCCTTAGAAGGAAACAGAGAAGAGCCCCCTTAATTCTTTGATGAAGGTTCCCACTCATAAGCTAGCACGAGGTCAGTGAATATTTGGATTCATGTATTTTAGTTTTCCACTCCGCCATAAAAGTGGATTTTGCAACTTACTGAATTGAGCTTTCAGATGGCTTTTTGCCTCTGAGATAGCTCACTGCGTGCCCAGATAGCAGGACGCATCCACAGTGCAAATGGAGATCTGCTCTCCCGGTTATTTTCCCTTCACCGGGAGGACCAGCCTTGGCGCTCAAACACTTTTCCAGCTGTTGGGATACTGATGGGAACTTCATGTGTGTTACCAGCTCAAGTGCTGTCAGGAAGAAACCAAATGTCAAACGGAGGTATGTAGAAGTCACCATAAATACGTCTCCGAATGTTTACCATCTGGAACCGTGGATTTAGATTTTGACAAGCAACTGGAATTGCCCTGTGGGCACTGTCTTTTAAGCAGAGCCTTTTAGTTGTGCTAAGTAACTTCATACTACTTTAGCCTTGCAGGGGGAGGGATGACACACCCCTTTGCCTTCTCAAGGTGTGAATTTATTATTTCTCAACCCTTCCCTTTTTGGCTCCATCCTGCCTAATCCTGCATACAATGGATTTTGTGTGGGGGGGTGGGGGGTGGGGAGGGGGGTGGAATTCTCCCAGATTGTCAAAATCCTGGGCAGGCAGCCTGGTGGTCAGTCTGCAACATGAATGACATCTGCTGTGGGGCTCCCACCGCTAAACGGAGCTTGGCTTTGTTAGATGCCATCACACCGCATCTCCGTCCTGTGAGGAGAAACTTTACTTTCTTCTGAAATACTTCTGTGAGAGTGAAAGATGGCCTGGGTGGTCAGCACCGTACCTGCTACCTGTTGTGCTTGGAGTCCCAATCCTAACAGAACCCGGGATATGAGTTTGCCTTTCTGTCTTTATTTTTTTAAGCCCCAGTTCCATTGTAAAGCCATAATGGCATGACTGGAATTCCAGAAGACTTCAGCTTATGAACTTAGTCCTATTTGGGTTATGTAATATTGGGAATCGGATAATACTCGGACGTAATAACTGCCTGGTTATTCATGAGGAGACTTTCTCATCGAAGGCTTTGAGACTATAACCAGAGAACACTGTGAATCGCAACTAAACACCATACTGAAATATTGTTTTAATCATAACTTTTTAAAGAGAAGATGAAAAAATATCAACTGTCTGGCTGCGAGAAAAAATGTATACTACAAGTGGAAACGTAATTTTACAGGCATCGTTATGCAGTTGCATACAAAATACACAAAGCTCTAGCCATATATCCTGTTGTTCAGCCTATTAAACAGCTCCTATTTCAGAATAGCTTCTACACAGTTTTATTCATTGAATTTCTCACCTGCAAAGGGTAAGGACAGTGTTGGGTTTCTCTACCGAATGTGAGAGCCCAGTAGGAGCAAGAAATCCCGAGCACCACAGGTGTATGAACATGGGTGTAGGAGGGCAAGTCTGTCAGGGGGCCAAAGAAGTAACTCACTGACTCACCTAGCTCGACCAAAAATTTGAAAAATGAAGATTTTGGTTTTTGATCCCTGTGCAAACAAGGCATCGGTTTGAAAGGCCTTCTTTGTATCACAAATTAAACGTAGTATATGCGCCCCATTGTTACACTCAGTTCAATGTAATTTTGGTGGGTGCTGCCGGCAGAGTGGTTACGGTACCAGCTACGCGCAGATATGATGACAGCTCATTTTATGTTGCTCAGGCACCGGATGACCATTAATTTCAATGACTAATTTATAATTAAAACCTTTTTTTAAAAAATGTTTGTTTATAACCCAGCCAGAAAACCTATTTCCATTTAATTAACACTTCAGATAGCCTGTTTAAAGCCTATAAATGTAGTGACTTTAATGATCCATTACAGAGATGCGACTTTAGTTTTCAATGACTTGTAAAACTTTCACAAACAGATCTGCAAATGAATTACCTCCATCAGCTCCCTGCAGCTGCAAGAGGATAAACTCCGTTAAAGAGCATTTTCCTACTTCCTCCTTTTCTGCTTTTCTTCTAGCTCTAAGCATTTTTGTTTTTAAAGCCGATCTATCAGCTGCTCAGAGGGCAGCTTCTTCTCTTAAGGAGTTTTCAATCTCCAAATTTTGCTAGAAACCCTTGGGTCCATCATAAATCAGACATAATGCACATTTAAAAAATCGGTTAAGAAAGCATTTCCATCCCTGCCAGCAACTCAGAAATAGACTCCTAAGAGGATCTTTATAAACTGAGTGGTAAAATGCAGCAGTTTGGAGAGTGAATTTTAATTCTGAAAGCTAAAATAAAGGCTTTCTTGGCCTGATCCATCCTTTATGAACAATTTATAGCTCCTGTTTTGGGTAGGTAACGAGACTATTAAAGCGTACAAATACCGCTCCAAAAGACATTTTCTTAGCTACACCTTCAAGAGCAAGGCACGAGGAGTGTTAGTTCTATAAAGACAGCCAAGCACCAAGCTATGTTCACTGTTATCTGTCCACCATACAATAGCAGCATTGATAGGATTGCAACAACTGGCTTTGACAAGTGTGCTGCGCTAGCATTCCATTCAAAACTATGTTAAGAGAGAGAGAGGGAGAGAGAGAGAGAGAAGCGTTCAGTGTCTTTTACTTTACCTGAAAAAACTGCCTTTCTTGTGGCTGCAGAAAATGAATTCCTCCTCTTCTTCTTCCAAAAGCAAAGTAGTTTCCTTGCCTGCAGCTCTCACTTGGAGAAGACCACACAGCTCCAGCAAGGCAGGCTTCCTGCTCCTAATCCCCACTCGAATGTGATGACACACACTAACCCCAACCATCTGGTGAAACACGTCCTCAAGCACTCAGCACAGTGGTGTCTCAAGACGGGCTGCCCAATCCAATTGCTGGGGCTGGGTGTCTCTCACCGACTGGAGGCTGAGGGCAGGACTGAAACTGGAGGTCTGAGAACTCCCAGTCAAGTAACCTGAGATTTCAGAGAGAAAGGACGACTATAAAGAGAGGAGAAGTGGGAGGTGCTAAAGAGAAGGTGGAGGGAATGAATTATTCTGGTGGCCAGTTGTGCGTTACTTTTCACAACTCCTTGTGCTCCCCGGGGACGACTGGGACCCTCCGAGGGATGCACAGAAACACTAAAAATCGTTTCCTGCCAACCTGGAGAGGGCAATCTTCCCAGCGAGGCACCCCCCCCCACACACACACATACACATACACCACCACCACCCCCAGGAGATAAAAGATTCATCCTGACATACTGATAACGTGTTAATGTAGGAGTAGTTTGCACTGAAATGTGACATCTACATTTGGAGATCTAAACTCCTACCTTCCTTTGATTAGATCATGGCTGCCTCCAACATTCCAGGAAGAAAGGCGGTGGGGGCACAGCTAAGAGCAGAAACTGATCTATTCCCACATACAGCTCTTCACTGTTTGCCACAGGCTGAACTTCAGAAATAGTCAATGAAAATCATTTTAGTTTCTCCTCATGTAAAATAGCACACACTCCCACAGATAAAGGTGGCTTTTTTAATCACTTGCTGCTTTCACAGACATCTCTTTGTAAAAGCACTTGGTACCAGAGGGCTGCACTCTGTCATTGATTATTTTTATTGGCTTCTAGTTAATTGCACTTATAATGTCCATATAGCTCAAACAGCTCATTAACAATTTTGCTTTGAAATGTTTTCAATTTTTGGTCATTTTAATACCTCCTTCTTATGTGCATGTCTTTCTTTCTTTCCTTTTTTTTTTCTTTTTTGAGTTCTCTGAACTGTTTTCCAGAACTAATTACTTTGAGAGCAGTCTGAACCAGAAAATGGCTATACTTGTTACAATGTTTTAAGGAGATATCTGGAAATAAATTAATTGCCACAAATCTCAGCACTTGAAAAATGCCACCAGACTTCTGAGGAATTTCGATAATCTGAAAAGGAAAATAGGAATTTGAAATATTATCAACTCCCTGACAGGGTCTGTGGGGAGCCAACATTTTAAATATTGCACCTTTCGAATTTCTTTGAACTGGGATGGGGAGCGCTGGCAGAAAAACCCCCCAAAACTTTAAATTTGTCCCAAACATTAAAATCTACACTACAAATGGGTATCTCATGTTCGGAGCGCCAGTATCACAAAGAGAATTATTTCAGTACCTAGCAAAATTGACTTGACTAGCTTGTTTTTTTTAGGAATTTTTATGTGCTATTATATTAAGATACTTAAAAAGTTACTCTTGGTGCAATTTTTTGAAGTACAGAATTAAGAACTCTAATTTTCAGACAGTGATTTTTTTTTTTCTATAACTGGGCTGCAGGGAAGATAAGGGAAAAAAAAAAAAAAAATTAGAGGTTGGAGTTCTGATTCATTTGCTTAATTTCTTCCCCGAAGTGATTATGAGGTGTGTGTTTCACAATATATACTATATGTACTAAATCAATACTCCTAATCAGCTAAATCCAGATACATAATCGACACAGAAACCTTCAACAATGGCGAGTGGCACCACAGGGCTAAAACTTCCCTTGGGCACCGTAAAAATTTTAATAGTGCCAATTATTGCGAGGCAATTTTTTTCATTAATTTTTTTTTGTTAATCCAACCAGACTCATGTCTGAAAATCTGGATTACCTCAACTGCATAGATTTTGAAGGCCCTCGAGACATTATTAAGGTGGTTTGCATTCTCTTAAACTGTAAATTGAGTTACAAAAGTAAAACCTCAGAAACTATAAAGGTGTTGAATCGTGTTTTATCAACCCTGTGCTTGTAATACACCTTCCATAAGACATTTCCCAAGTGATCCTGGCTCTGACCCACATTATTGTGGAAAGTGCCTTTTAACACAAACATTTTTATTCTATTCTTGACTGTAAATCTTTTCATTAAATCCCAGTTACCATTTCCCTTTTATTGATAACTTCAGCTATTTATACTGCTTAAAACTTGTTTTAAAATTAAAAAAAATACAAGTTGGGCAATAGATCCTGCTCATTTGCCATGAACTTAATCCTTGCTCTGTGGGGTGTCCGCAAACATTACCTTTCAAGAATATTGTAAGATGAGTCCACAGTGACACATTTTTTTGTTGTTGATGTTCTGAAATGTTTTTGTTAAGGAAAATCAACTCAAACAAAAACCTGAAGCTGGTGCTGCAGGATAAGGTCCCAGCTTCCCTCTCCCTGTAGCCACGGTTTCGGTGCTCAGCAGAGTGTCCGCTTAGAAGTTAAGAATTTTCCATTACCTCCCTTCCTTTCTCCTTGCCATCTGCAAACAGTTTATTTTTTAAGGAAAAAAAAAGTGAAATTGATTCTGTCTTGAAAGATCTAAACCTAAAATACGGCGCATTCTGAAAGATGACATTCAGCATTTGAATGTAATGCGGCTCAGGGTGAGGCTGTGTGTAGAGGGAATGGCTCCATCGTAAGAATTAAGTAAGGACACTCCTAAAATGAAAGATTAATTGTAGGTAACGGTGATATTGAAAAATGGCCCCTCCTATTCTGTTCCCACAGTTAAAATGTCCCTTTACTTATTAGCTCCAATTAGTTTCCATGGTAACTGGCCAGCCCTTGTAAACCTGCACTCTGAGCTACACTCATCTTTGTCTAGACTGAGCTCACCACCTTCTTCCTCCACAGATGGCAGTTTAGCTGGGTCTATATCTATATCCATATCTCTCATGCACACCGAACCGGCCCATGAGTGCCCACATCACTTAATTACCGGTGTAATGGTGGCCAAGGGAGGGGCGGTGGTGTTTAGTCCCAGAGCTACAACGTGTGCGTCCACCGCCACACTAATTCTTCCCCCTCTTGGTTATTGTTTCTTCCAGTCTTGTTCTATTATCAGCTGTTTGCTGCTTGTAATTCCTTTTCAGGGAAGCCAACACAGTATAATAAAAACCTCATTAAAAAGAAACACCTATCAGCTTCGGAGAAAGCCCTAAACTACCCCTTTTTGTTTAAAGAATCATTAAAGTGAAAAAGAAAAACCACTTGTTTGTCATGCGTGAAAAAAAGAAAACAAAGCCAACATAAAGGTTTACCAAGCCAGGGGGCTAATATGAAGATTTAATGCACTTAAGACACCGTGGTTCTTTCCCCCCTCCTTGTGCTGCCAGTTGGCCAAGAATCCCAACATGAACACAGTAAATAGATGATCAGTGAGGCCGAGGGGGGGCGGCTACTCCAGTAACTTGGTGGGAAGAGAGGTCACCCGGACCTGCAGCTCTTGGCTGTCCCAGGGTGCCCTGTGTCACGGGGCTGGGGGCAGGTGCTGTCCCTGAAATCCCCGGCAGAATCTGATAGAGAGTGGGGGAGGGCCTTCAGCAAAGGCTTGAAATTGTGAGAACTCATAAAGCCATAAGCTCTCATCATGTGTGCTCGTTTTACTTCTTTGGACATAACTTGAATTCAGTGTTTTGAGGCAAACCATCCCTTACTTCTAAGCCAGCTGAGAAGCCAGTCTTCTGGGACCCCCACGTGTAATCTTTGTAAGGGTAAGCCAAAATGGTAGCATTAGATTTCTCCTTTTCATGTTACCTCTAGACCACCATCTTTCCAGCACCTGTTTTGGTGTATGAATAATGACTGAGGGAATAAGATTCCCCAATGCTGGTGATGTGTTTTATTCTTTTTTTTTTTTTTTTAAGATTTTATTTATTTATTCATGAGAGACAGAGAGAGAGAGAGAGAGAAGCAGAGGGAGAAGCAGGCTCCCAAGGAGCAGGGAGCCCGATGCGGGACTCGATCCCAGGACTCTGGGATCATGACCTGAGCCGAAGGCAGACGCTTAACCGTCTGAGCCACCCAGGCGCCCGATGTGTTTTATTCTTAAAATGGTTTCTGAGGTTGGCTTCTCAGGCCCTCTGTAACTCAAGTGTTAGAAAGGAAAAAAGTTCTGATCACCAAAGTTTAATCTGATGGGATAATGGAATCTGTGAAGCCCCTTTTCTTTGGTGGTAACATTCCCTTAGGTTTTTTCCTTTAAAGCAAATGACAAATGCCATCTGAAGTCCCACAGTGCTAGCAATATGTATAAGGATTAGCCCATTACTATTCATATCGTATAAAGTGTCTATAGATGCACAATAAATCTTATAATTTGGAACATCCTGCACTTCTCAATTACTCAGATCTACCCAGCTTCCAGACATCTACTTCATCTTCTTCAACTAAACTTTACTGCCTTTATTCACACTGAACTAAACTAGTCTCAGAAAGACAGAAGAAATCATTGCTTGTTCAATGAAGTCACATGCGATGCAACAAGCATCAGACTTGCTCATGTTTTCAATGAGTTAGTTCATTGCTATATGGGAAGTGACATTGGAACGGTAGTAGCTTTCATACCAGACAAATGGTTTTATCAGGGAAGGGAAGTTCTTTCTGGGAGGCACAAGCCGAAGTATGCTGAAAAGGGGTGTGTAGCTACACTGTAAATAATTCTGGGAGGGTGAAATGAGGTGCTAAACCATTTAGGACAAAACAATGACCCTCAAATGGGATAATTTAATGAAATGGAGTGGATTCAATAGAAAATGCAAATTTAAACCCATGTTGGTAGAAATCAGTTCTCGTTTGAGCAGATTAATAAATTTAGGAGACAGAATATTAGAAAGTATGGATATCAAGTGAGAGGAAAATGTGAATTTTAGCAATATAAGTCTGGAAGTAAGGGTTGAGGTTATTTGAGATGGCGTGTATCCTAAACCTCATGAGTCAAATAATCATCTTTTATTTGTAATATGTACATTCCCCCAATTAAGGTAAATAAAGTGAAAAAAGGTAGAAAACTAGAAGCAGGGATGAATATCACTTGTGTTCAGAGAAACCGTAAAATTTTGCTTTTGGGAGGAATAATAGACAAAATCCAAGCCCCTTATTTTAAAAGAGATGAGAATAGTGAGGCTCAGGGAGGATCAGGCTAATGTCTAAGTCATCGGTGGAATGGGGAATGAACCCCAGGATTCAATCTATTAACTCACATATTTTTCTCTCAATGGCAACATGCACTTTTATTAGGAACAACATTAAGAACGGCAAAGATTCTCTTAAACCGGAGTAATTATGTTTTATTGGTGTTGCATTACATAATCGGGGAAGTTACTGGGAATTCGGATGCACAAAATACCTTTGGTCATGCAGTATTTCTTCTTTAAGCCACCAGAGTGGCTTGGCATTGTCAGGCAAATGTAATCATAAATGCAACACAGCTTTACTTAATAATTATTGGATAATAAGACTTTTCTTGTGGCCATGCTTTATTGTAAAAAGTGGGCTAGATCCAGGGGACACATCATCTCCTTTTCTTATTTCCATATATAGTTTTTTTCAGTATACAGGATTAGAAATTTAGGAATATCTCAGCGAGATTAATGTTACATTAATTTTGAAAGAAATGGACATCAGACCCTGAACTGAAAATTTTCCTTACTAGGGCCATCTGACAGTTGGGACATAGGGCAGGAATGTGTACCTGTTATTTGCCTAATGCCTGGGAAATTAATGATGATATATTGGCTCTCAACCAGGATCCTGTTTTTAAAAAGTAGAGTTCAGTGTTTTCCTGACATCTACTTAAAAATTTAAAATGTGAAGCTAAGTCATAGTTAAGTTAAAAGAAGAAAAAAAAAAAAAAAACAGTGGCAAAACAATAGTTACTGAACCAACAAACAGAAGACAATAGAAACTTGGATACATAGCGCAAAAGTAATTTCATTAAAAAATGTTACCAAAACAACAACAACAACAACAACAACCCACAGGAGTGTTTCCTTCTTTCAGGACCCCAAGCTAATCCATTTTAAAATCACCAACTCTTTGGGAACAAAAACTGTCATATTCATCTTTGCATCCTTTCTTTCTAGAACTTAGCACAGTGCTTTTACGTAATAGATCCTCCAATCTATTTCTAATGCTACGGGGTTGCTTGTCTTGCTAGAATTTACAAGTGCAGCTTCCTGAACAACATAGCTCAGCTGGTCTGAGGAGATTAAGTAGTTAGCTTGAAGGCCCTTACTTCTGACTACATAGCTGACCTGCTAAGTCCATAGCTGTTCAAAAGCAGAATATAGTCCCTTGACGTACTTTCCTTTTTCCTTGTAAGGAAGGTAGTACAGTTCTAGTACTCACTGGGAAGTAAGTACTTGGGTAAAAGCTTCTGAGTAACAGATGGAAAACAGCTGCACACTCATTACTATTATAGTCTTTACCAAGAAACTAGAGCTTACAGATGTTAATAAAAAAAATGTTCATTTCCATGAATATATAGTTCTTTTAATGTGCAGCACTTGTCAGTTGCTTACTCAATGGGCCGATGTAATTTCTGCAAGCTAAATACAAGCTTGGATTTTGTTAGATTGTTTTAAAAAGATAGTCAACAAATCGACATTATTAACCTATCCTTCTGCTAGTCTTTCTTAGGCATCACACACTAGGATATGCAAGAAACACAACCGTATAAAATAGAAAACTCTGCTTCCTTTTCTCCTGATGGCTGTAAAATGTGATTTGCTTATTATTTTGACAACCACGATTTCTTTCGCATCAGCTAAGTTTCCTAGGAAAACTGTCGAAAGAGCAGTCACAATATTTTTGCATTTGATTTTAGAGGCAGATTTGTCAAGCATCTTCCAACAAAACTCTCTCTTTTTTTTTTTTTTTAAATAGGACACCTCTAAGTCAGTGTTAACTCTTTCTTAGGCTAAATAGCTCTTTGTGCTTTAATGAAACGAAAGCTTTGATTTTGAATGTATGTATGCCGTTTAATGAAACGAAAGCTTTGATTTTGAATGTATGTATTTCTTCTCCACTCCGATGAAGATTTCTAATTAATGGTTTAATTGGCTCTAACACTTTAGAAGTTTATTACCATAGTTCTTATCTATTTTGAAAACAAATACAATTAATTAAAAAAATCTATTCTCACAGAGGGTTTTTTTTTGTATTTTAGTTAAAAAATTCATTTAGTTAAAAAAATGCTTTTTGTAACTCTGGAAAGCAGGGACTACTTAAAGTGTTTTATTGTTGCTTTAAATGCTACTGTTATCTGATATTTATGGTATTATGTAATCATAAATATCAGATACTAAACACAAAGTTTGCCATGGCTGCAAAGCAGGCGATGGGTCTGGAAAAAAATTTAAAAACTCATCAGGGCTCTATCTATGCTGTTTGAACTCAGTCGGTTAAGTGTCTGACTTCGGTTCAGGTCATGATCTCAGGGTCCTGGGATCGAGTCCCGCGTGGACTGCTTCTCCCTCTCCCTCCGCCCCTCCCCCCACTTGTGTGCTCTCTCTCTCTCTCTCAAGTAAATAATCTTTTAAAAAAAATAAAAAATAAAAAATTCGTTTAGTGTTCTCCTGGCAAGGTAAACCTTGCAAGCAGAGACACATCTTTTAATTTAAAGATAATGCTCTTTAGTCTTGCCTTCCCTTCCCCCCAAACTATCCTATAAAAAAGACTGTTCCTTCTTCTAAATTCTTACCATCATAAAAATAATAATAGCTAATAGTGTTAGAACACTCACTGTTAGGGAGGCTTTTTAATATATTCACCCAGGCTAATTTCGTTAACCATCACAAGACCCCAGTAAGGAAGCTACTATTATCTGTATTTTATAGACAAGAGGACTGAAGTTTAGAAATATAAAGTGCTCTGTTCAAAGTCAAACATCTAGCAGGAAGCAGATTCTGGATTTGAACTCCCACCTTCAGAATTTATATCACTAATGAATTTGTCCTTGTTTCAACTCTCTAGTTCCTATTTATGAGAATTTTAATGTGGTAAGTCCTGCATCAAACGTCTCCTATCACTTTGCTCGTCTCCCCGACCTCATGTCTCTGTGTGTGTCCGTAAAGTCTAAGGATGCCTTCTACAAGGAGAGATTTCCTGTAAATTGTAGAAAGAACGCCCCAATTTTGCTCTGAAAGGAGAGACACAAGTGAACCAGAAAGAAGAATATTCCTGCAATGAATGTTCTCTTAAATTTACTGGGAGGGGGTCTCATTGTCCCACTTCTCCAACCTGAGGACACGGGAGCGCTTAGGATCCAGAAGGTGCTCAGGTTGTATTAAATAGTGTTGAGGTGGTTCCATCCACCTGCTTACAACTGCATTCCCCATAGCAGATCCTTGGTCAGCTTTCATGGTTTTAAGTCTCTGTATCTTCTGCAGGGCCTAATAGCCATATACATTTGATCTTTTAAAAAAATACGGTACATAATCCCCCTGGCAGTCATTAAATACCATTTTTAATCAATCATGTCCAATTCTTTTAATTAATCCCAGGGGAATTTTAATTGATGTGTATTACTTTTTCAGGACAACACCACGCATGATTTTCTGATGCTTCATTTGAACCAGAAGTGAGTTCTAATCCCCAAAAGATGTTTGATAATAGTTTAAGTCACTGTGAACTCAATTATGGGATTAGAAATTAGATTTAAAAGTAGCCAAAGGGTAAATGTAAAGGGTTCTAGCATTTTTCGAAAAAACTATCTAAGGTTTTCATTTTTTACCCCAGAAATGTTTTTAAAATGGTTTCCTAAGATGTTAAAAAAGAAAACTTGGTATGGTTTGGGATCCTTTACTTTTATTACCTGGCTGTCTGAGTCACCTAGGAAATTGATTAAACTTGCTTTTTTGTTTTAACTATCTGCTAAATGAAATACTTCATTTATCACAGGCTCCTTTATTGACTAAAAAAATTTTTTTAAAAGTTTTTCCTGAAGAAACAAAGTACTTCAGGGGGTTGGCACTGTGTATTTTAGCATTTGACTATAAAGTCATCAATAAGATATTTTCTAGAGTCACTTGAATAAATTTAGAGTACTTTTTTTTAGTGTAGTTTTTTGAAATGGTAATCTAAAATTAAATAAATTTGAAAGACCTTAATTCAAGGGAAATTTGTTTTTAGTGAAATGCCCCCTACAGAGCATCTACTGGTGGAAAGTTCCACATGTCAAACACAGAGCTAACAAAGAGTGGGGTGCCAAATCCCTGTCTTCTGATCATCTTTTAGAACAAAAATGTCAACCAAACATTTGCATTTTGTAACTCTGGAAAGCAGGGACTACTTGAAGTGTTTTATTGTTGCTTTAAATGCTACTGTTATCTGATATTTATGGTATTATGTAATCATAAATATCAGATACTAAACACAAAGTTTGCCGTGGCTGCAAGGCAGGTGATGGGTCTGGAAAAAAATTTAAAAACTCATCAGGGCTCTATCTATGCTGTTTGAGTCTATTAAAATGAACTCAGTATAATATCAAACTAAAAATAGAAGCCCAGTCTTCTAGGAGATGGGAAGAAGATTCTTTAGAAAATCTTCAGCCTAACAACATTTGGTATCTAAAATTGACCTGATACTTCCCCTCACCCAGTACCATGCACTGTAAATCTCCTACCTTGGATAGCCCTGAGAATCACTGCAAAACCTTGGAATTGTAGGTATAATCTGAGAGTTATAAGGTGGAAATGTAGAGGAACCGATCCTAACAGAAACTGTTTGCCTTCTTGACCTCTCTCATATCTGAAATTCCTCTGATGGAGGTTTATCTAGTTTAATAGGTGTAGTTTTAAAAATAAAAACCTCCTGCCCTTTAATCTTCAGAAAAGAAATTTGCCAACTCACGATCAGGATATTGGAGTTTGCATGAGAGGGTGCTGCAGGGAGGGTGGTGCGGGAGGGGTGGCAGGGAAGACATCAAATAAAATCTCTGCCTGTTCCAAAGCGTGCCTAGAACTGACCTTTTACCAAGCTAGGGAGGACATTCCACAGTACTGCATAATTTAGTTATACTACATATGAATTAGGCTTCTGACACCTGTCCCGAAGTTAACCACATTTATAACATCGTATTATTGGGAAAAAATGTTTTCTCCCATCTTTCCTTTCTTCTTTCACCCTCACCTCTGCCATTCTGCATATCTTGGTGATAATACTGTGAAGAAGAATATAAAGTTGAAGGAAAGTTTCCGGCACATTCAGAAAAAATGAGATGACCACCACTTCATACATCCTTGTGGTATACACTAAGCGTGCTATATATTTACATATGAAACTTCATGCTCGTCACCCACAAATATAAAATGTGCCACAATATAATTGTGCCACTCATTCTATGATTATAAGACTTATCAAAAGTAGTAATTCCTAGCACACAAAAGAGAGCAAAGGCTAGGAATAGGACACACATTTAAGTTAAATGACAAACATTTTTTTTCCAATTCTTTTAGAATATTTCTGGGTCTGTAAATGTAGTCAGATTTGGAGATACTATCAAGAATATGAATTTCAGTCTCTTTGGAGACGTCCAATGCAGAACAAGGCCATATGCAGTCAAGGAAAGGGACGCATGGCAAGAGCAAGAGTCAAGATGGGAGGAAGGCTTATGAAGTAGGTTCATGAGGCAGGACCTGGCAGGGAAAAGGGAAACAGAGAGTCAGAGAGGGAGACATCGTAGTTGGAAGTCTCACTAATTGGAGAAGGTTCAGAATTCAAGTGGATTGGCAAGGGGTCAAGTGTCATGGCGATTTAGAGGTCTAAACTAGGTGGGAGGGAACGCAGTTGTAGTATAGAAACTTGGATTGGATTTGGGCATTCTTGATGATTGGAGAGAAAAGAACATTTCAGGACAGGAGAGCAGAAAATCACTGCAGAATCTGGAAGAAGTGTGTGTGTTCACCTAATTAGTAGAAGATGGTTGCCAAGCCAGAGGCTTTCTTCATTCTGGCCTGATATTAAATACTTTCCTGGAAATAGCAGATAAAGACTAAGAGGACCGGGAATTTTTGCATGGACTGAAATAAAGTTCCTGAACAGGAGCTTGTCATGAGAACAGGAAACACTGTTCTCCAATAAGCATGACTGCAAGAGCTGGGAGTGAGGTCTAAACGTTAAAATGCAGGCATATATCCAGAACATACATGCTCTCCTGTTGTCACTCTATAGAACTTCTTTTACCCTGCAAAGTAGGGCTCAGGTGTCACTTCTGAGAATATTTTCTAACCTCATCGACAGAGATAATCATGCCTTTCTTTTTATTACTTGCCCACTTCATTCATATCACTGTTATTGCACTTAACGGGGCAGCAACATAACGATCTGTGGGCGTTGCTGCCTCCTTTATTAACACAGTAAGCTCAGGGGCGCCTGGGTGGCTCAGTGGGTTGAGCATCTGCTTTTGGCTCAGGTCATGATCTCAGGGTCCTGACATGGAACACTGGGTCCAGCTCCATGCTCAGTTGGGGAGTCTGCTTCTCTCCTTCCCTCTGACCCTCCCCCTGCTCCTGCTCTCTCTTTCTCTCAAATAAATAAATGAGATCTTAAAAAAAAAAAGCCAGTAAACTCAGGACATATCTAACATTTCCCCACTCTTCAGTGTTCATGGCAATGAATACCCATGATACCTTCCTCCTGAAGTCTCTCTGAGGGTCTTGATATTAAAAATGTGGCAGCTCCTTGCCAGTTGTCTCACTCCTGGGACTGGCAGGGGTGGACTTCTCCCAAGGAAGATCACTGAGAATAATGCTACTATTTTTAAAAAAAGATTTTGTTGGGCGCCTGGGTGGCTCAGTTGGTTAGGCAACTGCCTTCGGCTCGGGTCATGATCCTGGAGTCCCGGGATCGAGTCCCGCATCGGGCTCCCTGCTCGGCGGGGAGTCTGCTTCTCCCTCTGACCCTCCCCCCTCTCATGCTCTCTGTCTCTCATTCTCTCTCAAATAAATAAATAAAATCTTTAAAAAAAAAAGATTTTGTTTATTCATTTGAGACAGAGATATACAGAGAGAGAGGGAGAGAGAACAGGAGCAGGGGGAGTGGCAGAGGGAGAGGGAGAAGCAGACTCCCTCCTGAGCTGGGAGCCTGACGCGGGGCTTGATCCCAGGACCTGGAGATCCTGACATGAGCCAAAGGCAGATGCCCAACCATCTGAGCCACCCAGCCGCCCCAATGTTACTGTTTTGATATCTGTCAAATGTTGCCCTACTAGGAGTACTATCCTATTTAGGAGAGATTGATGTTAGGCATAGTGAAAAAGAAAAGTGAGCACTAATATGGGAAGCAAGTAATCTTAGTTCTATTTCGGCTCTGCTACCTGTAGTTTGAGCTATGCTGGGCGAGTTACTGCACATGCCTGGGATTTGGTTTTGCCATCCGTGAAATGAGAATGTTTCAAGGCTTCAAGGTATACTTTAAAGTCTTCTGTGGGGCCCCCTGCGTGGCTCAGCTGGTTAAGCATCTGTCTTCCGCTCGGGTCGTGATCCCAGGGTCCTGGGATTGAGTCCCGCATCAGGATCCCTGCTCAGCTCGGAGTCCGCTTCTCCCTCTCCCTCTGCCTGCAGCTCCCCCTGCTTGTGCGCTCTCTGTCAAATAAATAAATAAAATTGAAAAAAAAAAATAACATCTCCTGCTTTCCCCATAGGCAGACACATACTATCAAAGTGCAGCTATCAAATTCCTCAGAAATAATCCCGGGGAACCTTCACTTTGGGTCAAATCCCTTATTTCCTTTGTTTTGACTTTGCAGACCCAAATGTGGGAGGAGGACAGATAATGCCTGGATTGTGGAGCTCTTCAAATGGCACACAGGGTCCTGCTTGAGCTCCTGGTCATGGGATTCTATGAAACTCTACCATTTGGTCCCTTCAAGCATGAGACTGGCCCTGCTGGCCACCTGTGAGGGGAGGTGGGGGCATGATTATCTTTAAATTCATCTTTTAGTGCTTCTTTCCCCATCTCTTAATAGTCTGGGAATCAGCAAAAGCTTAGACAGGACATAGAGGTTCATGCTGGCTCTCACATGATGATCTCCTAAAACCTTTTTCAGCAAGCTTGCTGTGGTTTCAGGCACGCTACCTAGCCACACAACTCAGGGGGGATCCACAGAGACATGCCTGGAAGCCTCCACAGGCCCTGAACAGGAGGTGTTGAAAACCTAAATCTGGGGGTTGGCAGTGGGTTAGAAGCATGCAGGTGGATACAGAGACCGTTTGAAGGAAAGACCAAGACATTTACTGACTCACTGGAGAGCCTGGATGAAGGGAAGTGCTGAGTATAAGATGACTGCCACCTTTCAGAGTTGCGCTGGCCTGCCATGGGGCTTTGCTGCCCACTCCTGTCCCCTGGGTTCAGGATTCCCTACACTCGGGTGACCCGCCAACAGGGTCCGAGAGAAAAGTGGCAGATGAGGGATGTTTTCAGAGAGGAGTTATGAATATGCTGATGATGGATGGTGGGAGAGTTGGCAACATCTATCTCTGAGGTCAGGAGAGAAGCGAGGACTACAAACACAAGCTAGATGATGGCCAGCTTCCAACAAAGGAAGAACAGAAACAGCAGGTCTGTGCCCAGTGGTGAAGTGTGGAAAAAGCACTTTTTTTTGATATGGGAAAATCCAGAACAATTTTAAAAAGATCTGATTATCCGTAGCATCAAATATGAAGAATTGTTTTAAAAAATGAGGATGGTTGGGTTTCACAGGAAATAAGTAATGTTTTTAGAATCATCTTTTTTTTTTAAGATTTTATTTTATTTTTGAGAGAGAGAGAGAGAGCATGAGCAGGGGGAAGGGTCAGAGGGAGAAGCAGACTCCCCGTTGAGCAGGGAGCCTGATGTGGGGCTCGATCCTAGGACTCCAGGATCATGGCCTGAGCTGAAGGCAGACGCTTAACAGACTAAGCCACCCAGGTGCCCCTAGAAGCATCTTTGGTCTTGGTCTCTTTGTCTTAATCTGTTTTTTTTCTTTTCTTATTTATTTATTTATTTATTTATTTGAGAGAGAATGAGAGAGAGCACATGGCGGGGAGGGTCAGAGGGAGAAGCAGACTCCCCGCTGAGCAGGGAGCCTGATGCGGGACTCGATCCCAGGACTCCAGGATCATGACCTGAGCCGGAGGCAGCCGCTTAACCAACTGAGCCACCCAGGCGCCCAACCTGTTGTTTCTATTTGTCTCCCAGCCTATTTTTTTTTTTTCTTCCATTTCTGCTTTTCTCCCTCTTCTTTAAAATGTTTTTTATTTTGGTGTAATAGACACAACAAAATTCACCATTTTAACTATTTTAAATTGTACAACTTAGTGGCAGTAGCTACATTCATCATGGGCAACTATCATCACCATGGCGTGCCAGAATATTTTTATCACCCCCAAAAGTAACTCCACCTCCATGAAGCAAAAACCAGAAGGAGTCACTCTCCATTTCCCCCACCTCCACAGCCCCTGGCAATTACTAATCTGCTCTCTGTCTCAGTGCATTTGCCTATTCTGGATATTTTATGTCCTTGGAATCATACACTATGTGGTCTTTTCTGGCTTATTTACTTAGCACAATGTTTTCAAGATTCATCCATGATGTAGTATATATTAATACCTCATTCCTTTTCAGGGCCAATTCATATTGTGTTGTATGGAGATATCGTATTTCATTTGTCCATTCAATAAATTGGTGGACATTTGGGTTGTTTCCACCTTTTGGCTGTTATGCATAATGCTGCTCTGAAAATCTGTATACAAGTTTTTGTACCTATGTCTCTTGTTTACCTAGGAGTGGAATTGCTGGGTTGTATGCTAATCCTATGTGTAATTTATTAAAGAACAATCAAACTGCCTTCCGTAGTGGCTGCACCACTTGGTATTCTTGCCAGCAGTGTATGAGGGTTCCAGTTTTTCTGTATCCTCACCAATGCTTGTTATTTCTGTTTTGTTTTGTTTTTTGATTCCAGGAACTCTAGTGGGTGTGAAGTGTTGTGTCAACGTGGTTTTGATTTGCATTTCTGTGATACCTAATGACATTGAGCATCTTTTCACATGTTTGTTGGACAATTAGAGACATAGACAATGGAGACATAGACATGGAGAAATGTCTATTCATGTCTTTTGCCCATTTTTAAATAGGGTTGTTTGATTTTTTGTTGTTGAGTTATAAGAGTTCTTTATATATTCGGGATACTAGACTCTTACCCCCGCTGCCAACCTCAAACTAGGCTCTGAAGGAAAAGTGAAATTTCACTTGGCAAAGAGTCAGAGAAGATCTTTCTGGTCAGAATGCAGTGCATGGACCTGCTGTTTTAGTCTGCTCAGACCACCATAACAAAATACTGTAGACTGAGTAGCTTAAACAACAGAAATTTATTTTCTCATGGTTTAGGGAGCTGGAAGTTTGAGCACACAGTGCCAACATGGTCAAGTTCTGATGAGAGCTTTCTTCCTGGTTTCCAGATGGCCACCTTCTCTCTGTGTCTTCCCTTGGCAGAGAGAAAGAGAGAATGAGCATGCAAGAAAGAGAGTTCTGGTATCCTTTTCTTATAAGGGCACTAATCCTATCGCGAGGGTTATAATCTCTCTGAGCCTTCATCTAAACCTAATTACCTCCCAAAGGTCCCATCTCCAAATACCATCGCATTAGAGCTTCAACACATGAATTTGGGGACACAGAAACATTCCATTCCTAGACCTGTGAAGGCTCTGTTGGGGGAAGGGGCATGGTAAGTGAGGCACTGATGGTATTGTCTGCTATGGGATCCCTGGACGCCCTGAAGAGGCTGGGCCGGTGAGGGTGGTGCAGCAGCTAGGGAGCCAGATCGTGAGGACCAACACTGCTCAATCTTAATGTGGCTAGGAGTCACCCGCGATCTTGTAAAAATGCCGATTTTGATTCAGTAGGTCTAGGAAGAGGTA
Organism: Neomonachus schauinslandi; assembly: GCF_002201575.2. Lineage (NCBI taxonomy): Eukaryota > Metazoa > Chordata > Mammalia > Carnivora > Phocidae > Neomonachus > Neomonachus schauinslandi. Next base: position 125,788,977 of record NC_058406.1, on the reverse strand, counting down.
GAGATTCGGCATTTCGAAGTTCCCAGGTGATGCTGATAGAGCAGCAAGGGCATAAGGCCCAGAAGAGCCTGCTAAGTTATTGAATTGTTTAAAAAAAGGAGAGTAGTGAGATAAACTGTGAGTGTTTTAAAGATCACTCTAGTTGTTCAGTGGAATATATATTAGAATGGGGAAAGAGGTAATAGTTGAATTAATAATGGTGAGGTAAATAAGGTCTGTATATTCATATGACAGAATGTTCTATAAACGTAAACAACAATGTTTATGAAGACATTTTCCTGACGTGGGAAAGTGTTTGTGAAATAATACTAAATAAAAAGGCAGAAACCAAAATTATACTCGCAAGTTGGTTTCAACATGGGTAAGAGAAGGCAAATGTACCCAGTTGTTAACAGTGCCTCTCTGGAGTTTGGATGATGGGTGATTTTTATTCTTTATTTACGTTTTTTTCTGTATCGTTTTCTACCATTCTCACAATGATATTTTATTTGTTTCAATTGCTTTCTAAACAACAATTGCATATTATTCAAGTTATCAAAGACTGGAACATTTCTCTCCAAGAATCTTGAACAAACCTCTACAGCGCTGTAGCTCTCATACAGTAAATAGGAGTGCTGGAAGAATTCATTTCCTAGCCCTTCTTAAGGTGCCATGCTGTTGCTGGTTGTCAATTTCACACATGCTATTTCTATCCATTCAGAGCTGACAGCTTAGATTTTCCCCTCCATTGTAATAGCTGTTCTCTCTTCTGGCTTCCCCAGGCTTGCATTTGGTAACCTTTGCCCTTTTATTTGGTACAAGCCAAAATGCCATCTTTGGAAAACTAATGTACCAGAGAAAATGGTAGCACGAAGCCACATAACCTACTGTTCTTTTCCTTTCTGTTTGTAAAGGTTATTATTAGAGCTTATTTTAGAGAATTTCAAATCCATTCAAAGTATCATGGGTTTAAATTTTTCTAATGGAAGCAAAGCTTTTGATGTTTGGGTTTAGAAAGCTGCCTAGCCTCTTTAGAGTTCAAATTTTCATACATTGGCACAATTGATCAAAGACTTTATTTTAAGACAGAGAGAAAAGGCAATTTACCTGTAGTTGTTTTGTATTCTCAACATTATTATACTTCCCCCCTTTTTTTTTTCCTGAGCCATCTCCCTGTTTGAAGATCTACTTTTTTACTAACATATATTGGCTTTACCTTCTTTTTGATCAGCCTGAGAAACCATCTGGAAACAATTGAGAGTGACGTCACAAATCCAGCATTATGATTTCAATATAGGATCAAAGAATAGGAAATCGAGGAATGGAGAAGCTTGATTTAACCTTTAAGCATGAATATCTAACAGGGTAGAAAGAGGCAAGAAAACATGATAAAATGAAAGGATTATTGATGGGCATTAGAATAAGGGCACTTGGTTTGCCTCAGGTTCAACTTAGTTAATATACTGGCACCCCTTTTTATATTTATTGTGGCAAAAAGAGAAAAAAACAATCATCCAGAGTAAGTCTGACAAGTGATGCCACAGTTAAAAAGACTTCGTAGCCTTGGGCTTGGCAGAGTGTCTTGAAGCTAAATTCAGACAACTACAGAAAAATCTTAAACTGGGGCTAAAGGTCATAAGCAAGGACAATAGACCTGGAATTTGGAGGAATTCATACGCTACTGAAGAATTCCTAGACCGCTCAAGAAAATAACAGATTGACCAGTCACCAGAGAAAACTAAAACTAAAACTAAAATTAAAACTAAAACTAAACTAAAACTAAAACTAAAACTAAAACTAAAACTAAAACTAAAACT